>NW_010328270.1:0-25980 GCF_000700745.2 Antrostomus carolinensis | reverse complement strand
ATATATATATATAACAATTATAAAGGCAGTAGAATAGATAGAGCTGTAATTAGTAAAAGCAAAACCACTGGTAGCACAGTGTTGGCCAGATGAAGCAGATGTTTGTTCAACCTGTAGCTGCCCTGTGTAGCCCATGCTCCAACCTCCCTGCTGGAGAATGACCATTAAGGGACATGTCCTTATGTTCCCTTGAAGCCAGCTGTTGGGAGCAAGGCTGCATTGGATGAAGTGCAAGCCAGTAATGCCAGGAGCAAGAGTGATAAAGATTTCTGCTGATTTTGGTGGTCCTGCTTCCCTGTCTCTGAGCAGTGACCCATGCAGGAACAGGTTTCTTCTTTGCTGTCCCATCCTTTGGGAGAGCAGAAAACATTCCTTGTGAGCTGGTGCCAGAAGAAGATACTGCACACCACTGGCATCACAGCTGAGGAAGGGAAAATATTTGTTTGGACAAACAAGCCAAGGATTTTGAAGAGAAAGGACAGGGCATGTAGCAAGCTAAGTAGCTATATTTTACCTTACTGGCAACTGCAGGTATGATGCAATCCCTGGGCTGAATAGCACTCCCAGTACTGCACAAGTATCTCCATCAGAAGCAGCAAGGTTACTCTAAATTTATGCCGGTGTTCCTAGGAGATTACTATGTTTTTCAATCATCTTTAAGAATGATCACTGCAATGCCACTGAGCTCATAAAAAGGATAAAATATAAATATTATTGAAGCCTAACGCAGCACAGACATCAGTGTGGTATTAATGGAGGTTTTTTTTTTTTTTATCAGTAGTCTCTCCAAAGATTTATATCTGTTTATCAATGCCTTTGCTAAATTAAACACATAAAATCTTTACGTGAGACATAACAAAAAGTCATGAACAACATCAGTATTCAGACAGTATTAGTGACATTCAGCATGACAAACTATGTAGGAAGTCGGTTGTCAAAGCCCTGTGATAGTGAAAATGACTCCGTTCACGGTATGAAGATTTTTCTTATCTCTCTTAAAGTCTAAACAGCTGCTAAAAAAAAATTAAATCCCTTATATATTCTGTATTTACATTAGAGGCTTCAGCAAAACGCAGTGCAAAACACAAAAGAGTGCTAAGGGTTTGCTAAGAGAAATCTGAAGACACCAATAATAAATTCAGGTCTATCTGAGAATTGCTACAACTGGTTTATTTCCACGCATGGAAGCATGTTCTGTCTGCGAATTGAGACCTGAATCTGCACATCTTCTGTTCTGAATTAGCTGTAAAAAGGAAAAAGCCTGAGCATTTCAGGATGGTGTATAATAGAAGAAACAGATCCATAAAGGTTTATCTTTTGTTTACTTTAGTATGTTTGGAGATTAGAAAGGTCCCAAAAGCACAGGAACTAATATGGTAGACTAGGGAAGAGATCTAGGTGTTGAAGTTCTGTCGGTTTTAATGGGAGGTTGATACATCAGAATCTTCATACAGGACTAAGGTGCTACAAGACGTGTACCTTGCCAAACAAATGGAGCAGATGCACAGGGCAGGGTATGTACCTGACCTGAGGTGTCCACATGGTACCTGGAGAAGTGAGGGGACATGACTAGCAGCATTCAGCCAATCTGTGGGAGGACCTGCACTGGTTCTGGGCTTGACAAATGGCTTGACACCTGAGGTGAGATAGAGATAAGCCTGAGGGGCTTGGTTTCCATATGAACGTGAAGGTTATCTCCATGCCAGAGTTAGTGCAGGAGAAGCTATAAATATAGCTGTTACTCTGAATTGTGATTCAGGAGCATTACTCAAAGTTGCAGTGCGAAAGATGCTTGGAACTAGATTTCACCTGCAGTCTCTCTGGGTTGTTAGCAGCATCATGGATATTTTTTCATATTTATCCAGTGCTGTTGCTCAAGGTCTGTTGAACATGTCCATTGAATCAAAAAGATAGAGACAGAGGAGAATAACAGGGGAAACAGCACTGTGTGCTCTGCCAACCTGCAGCTGTGACCTTCCTGTTTACTATATATATTTTTTTTTTTTAACATTTGTTACAGGAATGAAGCAGCAAATCACCAACAATAACAGAAAAATCAATACCCGCCTCTGCTTCTTTTGTGAGATCTGGAACATGGCCTCAATCTGTCAGACTGAATTACAGAGACTGTGGGTGTCAGCAAGGGCTCAAACAAATAGACCTGCCACGCTGCTCATTGATAAAAGGCTTAGGTCTGTACCAGTGTCACCATCACTGCTGCTGGCAAAAGGCGTGGAGGGAACACTAACCTTTCAGGTGAAAGGCGAGTTACTGAGCAATGAATATGTTCACCTGCACTTTGCATGTAAGATTGCACTAATCTCTGGAATAAAAAGGGTAACCAAACAGTTTGACAAATACAGGGCTCTGAGGCATTACCCTGCTAATAGATGTTAAATCAAATGGATGTATTTGAATGGAAGGTGATATATCAACATAGGAATGCCATCCTAAAATAGGCCATTGATCCACTAGCTGGGAATCCAGTCTTTGACAAAGGTCAATGCATCAGAGAGAGGAACAACCTCTTCCAAACTCATTTTCCAGGCAACAGTAAAAAGCTGTATCAGTATAAAGGGGAAAGCTTCTTCGTAACTCCAGATGGTAATTAGTTTATACCCTGGAGCACGAAGATTAACATCCCTTATCACTTTTAATTTTGCCAGTGGATCTTAAGCTACTGCAATGAGCTTTTGAATCTTTGAGTAGTATACCATGTGATTTTTCATTTTAGAAAAAGGAGCTGGTGGGGAAGTCCAGCATGGTCTTTGTATATTATTGCACTGCCATTTCTGCAAACAGACCAGGCAGGATAGCTGCTCATGCTGATGGAGGAAGGGAACTGTGATCAGCAGTGCTATCAGGAGTAGCTCCAGAGAAATCAAAAGTTAGCATCAGGGATTTATAGGCACAGGAAAAAGCTTACAAGGGGAGCTGAACATAACTTTACTATTACGTTTACTGTGAGAGACGATTAGACCACCTTTGGTTTTTTTATTTAAAGATGCTTGACACCATGAAATGTAGCACAGTACAGTTCCCTGGGTAATAAAGGCTGCACTGATGAGTTTGCTTGGCAAACTGCAACCCACAGAGCAGTGTAGAGCTTGGGCTGAGTACTATGAAAACAGCTGTCCTGCTTCCAGAGTTGCCTGGTGTGTGTCCTGCCAGGCAGGGGCTCAGCACCTGGCCTCCCTGCCCCTCTTGCCCCAGCAGGCAGTTCCAGATCATTTCCTATTGATCCTGATATGTCCCAGGTCAGCAAAGCATTGCTTACCTGCCCTAAACATCATTCCCACTGTGGGATAGACAGAACTGCCCATCCTACTCCACAGGTCCACCCAGATTTTTGAAGGTCTTCAGCTTCTTGACTCTCCATCTCACTTGTCCTTCCCAGGCCTCTCCCTTTTCTTCATTGGGTTTCTTATTCCCATCTGCTTTTCAGCATCTTATTCTAAGCCTCCTTCTATTAAGAGCATTGTTGAGGCTAATCCAGCTACAAAACAACGAAGAGCTCCTGTAAAGACCTTGTGCAGACCAATGCCTCCTGTTTCATCTTTTCTTTTAACTAAGATGTTCCCTTATTGCTTTATTTCAAAATGTACTTTGAGGATATGACTATTGCTCGATCCCACATAAAAAAAGAGGACACTGAAAATATGATCTCGTTCTTCCTCAGCTCTGAGTAGGCAGCAGTTAATTTCACAGGCTGGTTATAAACTATGTTCAAAGAGGAAAAGTCTTTCCTTTAATCCATATCAGCCTTTGCAGCCTTTCTAATTTCATGAAATGTCTCCTTATTCATGTTCTGTATTATGGGTAGAATGGGAAAATCCAAGGGGCTTTCATTGCATTGTTCATTATTTCATACGCCTTTGTTATTCTACATCTATCTGTGCAACGATGAAATATTGTTAATAAGGGAGCAGAAGCCTTTTGTTGAGGAGAGGAACTAATCGCAATAGACACGTAACTAATAATGGATGTGGTTAAGATCGTAATTTGGACCAACACTACCACCTGAGAAAGCAGTGAGGAGCATACTCTTTCTCCAGATGAAAAGATCCAGTGCCATAAAGGAAGCAAAATAAAGATGAGCATCTGAGGGGAAAAAAAAAAAAAATCCCCTTTTTTGAGATTGTATTCACTTCTGTACCAAATGCCCCTCTTTTTGCCTTTCTTGTTTCTGTTCTCAGTATAACAACAGTGCCGTGTGAAGGTTTATTCTTCCAGTATCCTCATTTTGAAGACTCTTATGGTAACAATTGCTCTTGCAAAGTGCAAAAATCTTGGTGATTTCACATATTCAACAGATCTAGACAAGTCTCTGAACTTCTGTGTGACTGAACCAAACCTGGATTTGCAACCTTTGTTACTGACCTGATTCAGCTTCCCACGAAGTCAGCTGGAGTCTTTCCATTTAAGTCAGCGTGACCACTTAGAGGCTAATAGGCTTGTATAGGTTTGTACTAACTTGCTTTTCAGGTAGTATCATTAGAAATCTTTCTCCACAGACCCAAGAAAGGAAATGACAAGCAGGAGATATTTAAAA
Organism: Antrostomus carolinensis; assembly: GCF_000700745.2. NCBI lineage: Eukaryota > Metazoa > Chordata > Aves > Caprimulgiformes > Caprimulgidae > Antrostomus > Antrostomus carolinensis. Next base: position 21,428 of record NW_010328270.1, on the reverse strand, counting down.
TAAGATGTTATGAAAGAACATGTAGTCTGAGAGTGCTTGGATTTTTGTAGAAGGCTATGGTTAAAAGTCAAGCACCATTTCTAAGGAAATTTGAGTGATAGTTTCTGCCCCAAGATCCCTAAATCTTGGCTTGGCTGGAGCTGAAGTGGAAGTCACATTACACTGCTTCCTGAAACCCAACCTGGTACACCTTTAGTCAGGTGTTAACCTTATTTTCTATGGAGATATAGACATCTATAACAAATGAGGATATGTCTGTTATTTTTAGAAATAAACCTGACTAGAAGCTGAAATTCCTGCTTGAAACCAGCATGTAGAAAAAAAATTGGAAAACAGACTGATGTGAAGTGTTGGAGAAACTCCTCTGCATAAGCAGAGACCAGGCAGTGTCCAGTGCCCGGGAGCTACAGTTTAATTTGTAAAGAAATGAAAGAAAATAGGATTTTGGAAGGTAGGGCTCCCAGGTTGGTGGGCAATCAGCCTGGCAGGTGGGTTGCTGGCATCTAGCAGACAAGATGCTTGCTGTGTTTCTGCTATACACATTCCTGATTTGCCTTGTTATCATAATCAAAATCTTTCTGCAAAATGGTTTTGTTTCAGTGAACCTGTATTCTCTGTTGGTACAATGGTCTTCCCAGCTCTGTTTCTGAGTTTGCTGCAGTGCTGCTTTCAGGCAGTGAAGTTTCCTGCTTAGGTTACGTGAGATGCAACTGGAAGTCTATTTCAGGCACAACTAAGGAGGCAAAAGCTGTTTTGCTTGATCATTTCCTGCTACTCATTTGCCAAAGCGTTATCAGCCATTATAATGTCAGTAGAAAGCCAGGCATGTACTCAGCCTGTCATCTCAGGGATTCACTTAGAATCAGCTTTGGAAAAGGATTATGCTGAATTTTCTTTTCATCTGTATTTATGATTTTTTTGGCTTGGTTTTGTACTGTGCCAATCTTATGCTTGCTCAGGGGGAATACGAACCGCAGCATTCTTCTTGCCAGCTATTTCCTGAATACCTGTGGTAACAGTTTCCAAGGGGCTGTGCGACTTATTTGTTCATCTAAATGGAAAAGTATTGCAGTATCGGTGCTTGCAGCAAACTGGAGGGAATTGAAGGAGAATGAAGTTTCTACAAATTGAAGAGCTAGGAAAATATGACTTAGCCTTGCCTGGAAAATACGCCACAACACAAAACAGTCTCTTTTAATGAAGCACATGAATGTGCTAATGCCAGTGTGGCTGCATGTCTTATGGAATTGTTTTGTGAGCACCGTTTCCATTGGCAAAAACAACCACATTATATAAGCCACAATCAATCAGTTTGAGAAGAGTGTATGGTTCTGCAGAATGATGGCAAGGCATAGTTATGCACTAGGCATGTGTGCATAGCTGTCTCCTACACAGCACTGATGTAGGATCTCCGTAGCTCAGGAAAAGCAAACAGAATTCATTATATACATGTACAGCACTCTGAACAATTCACAATTCAAACTATTTGTCCTCCACCTCAGGTAAGGTGGCAAACAGATAACCAGAAGTATCCTCTGCAGGAAAGCCAGCTAGGTGACAGGATGTGTCAAGGATGTGTAAGTTATGCCACGTTTATTTTGCATGGCAATAGGGAACTAGAAAGAGTTTCTGTTCTCATTCACCCACACAGGCATTTGAAATCAAGCAACTTCGTAGTACTGTGGTCTGTGTCTGCAAGAATAAATCTTTAGCACAGAGCTTGGGAGAATTGTGGTTTTACATGTGCTTCTGCTTGATTTTAAAGACATGGCTTCATCTGTTTCCTTTTCAAATTTTTGTAGTTTAAGTAGGAAACTTCCATAAACTGGACATTGTCCTGCTGATCTTTGGTGCCAGTAAGTGGCTTCTCAGAAGACTGGTGCAACACCATTTGGGCAAACCCCTCCACCTCAGGCTTGACTGACGAGCAGAGATCAATCCCCAAGAGCGAAAGCTGGGTGCTGAGCCCTGAGCAGGAGTCATGCTGCCTGGCTGCGGATACCCAGTGGAGATGCCAAGTAGCCAAGTGGAAAAGAGGCACCAGGTGTCTTCAGAGAAAGCTGAGCAGGAAGTGGGGCAATGGGAATATTTCACACTGAGTGACACAGGCTGAGTACTGTCCTCTCTGTAGCTGTTTGCTGTGTGCACTTGTAAAAAATCACAAGTCGCTTGTGTTGTGCCAGTTTAGGACAGCAGTGCGTTTTCATTGGCATAGAAATGGATTATCTGCAGTATGAACCTGATGTGAAAATTTGTAGTTTGCAGAGCTATAGAACCCTATATCGCCATTGGTCTGCAGAAAAATAAAAACACGAGTGCACAGGTAATGACTTCTTGCTGGCAATTGATTGCTGCATGGTTTTCACGTGTTTCTGTCCTGCCTTCATCTGCTGTGCCTTTGGTAGCACTATGCCAGCAATTAAGCTCTTGCAGAATAATCACATCTATCACTGTTTTGGGCTTTTTTTTTTTCCTGTCCTAGTTGTTATTGTACAAGCAACAAATGGTTTTGCTCTCAGTGCAGCTTAACAAAATCCCAGTCACGCAGCAACCCACCATTTGGCAATGTGAAGCACTGGACACAACAGAAGTGCAGGGAGGAAAGCTCCATGCAGTCATGGAAATTTTGCTCTTCTCGGGGTCAGCAGAGACTGGAGAGAGCTGGTGATTGGTGGGTGAGGGGTCTGCTGCCTGGCACACGGGAAGGGGGTCCCAGAATTTCTCTCCCACGCCGGCTGTGCCCTGCCACTTGCTGTAATGCTTTTCTGATAGCAGGTAGCTGGAGTGAATATAAGCCAAATGGAGCAAATGTGTGCACAAAAAAACCTCAGAGAGATATTTTAGCAATTAGTATGTTCTCTCTGGGATATTTGCTCAGAGGCTGAGAACAGCTGAGAGTGGTTTGAGGTGGTGTAGAGAAACAACCACTTCCTTGCACTGACTCAGGCCTCCCCACCCAGCATGTGAAAATCATGTTAGTTCTCCTTTAACATTCTTTGGAAAAGGCTTCTTTTTATTTTAGTGTTGTGTTGAGGTTTTTTTTTTTTTTTAACTTTTCTTTTTCCTGAGGCTTTGCAAGCACAAGCTTGTTTCTCAGCTGGTTTATCAAGAATGCGTCTAATTTAGAGGACATTAAGGGTTCCCACAAATCGTGGCAACACTGATCACACAGCCAAAGCAAAACACTCCAGAGAGTCTCTCCTGAAATGGCTGCCCAGCACAGTGATGCTGAAACCAAGAAGGAGGTAAAGCACCGAGTAACCTCAGAGCAGCTCCTGTGGTGACAGATCAGACATGGGAGATGATGAATACCCTGCTCCCCCGTGAATATTCTTTCTTCTGCCTCTCATACCGAGCTTTCCAGCTTTGCTTTCCCTTATTCATCCCAGTTTCTTCAAAGCCATTCCACATACTTGTAATTTAAGCACTGGCCATTCACTCTTCCTCATTTCCCACTTCTCCTGATGCCCAGTGCACGTTACCATTTAACACTCAGTAACAGCACAGCACGTCAGGCACCAGTCTGTTGGTCTCCTACCTCTCACAGCCTTGTGAGTTTAACTGCAACCTACACTGACCAGGCTAATTTGTTGTGGTGGGAAAGGACATCTGAGGCTCACCTTGGGGAAACCCAGCCCATACTGTGCCTATCAAAATGAGCACCTAGTGTTCCATCAGAGCTTGGAAGAGTTAATTAGTATTCCAGTTGGGCTATGAAATGTAAATGGTGAAAAGATCACTGACGTACATGATCAACGAATACAAACAAAGAACCAGGTATGTAAGTTGCTTTGGGAGGAGCTGGTGGCAGGGCTGTACATCATGCCTCTGAGCACAAGCCTGGCTTGAGCAGCCCAGGCTCTACCCCTGTTTTGGTAAATTCCTAAATCCTCAAAATAGAAATAGCTGTTGGGTAGATACAAGTTATACACAGTAATACTGTTTAATTTTTACTTTTCTGTTTTGCAAGAAGGATGTGGTGTTTTGTGCCAGTTCTGGTAGGGCTTGGTTGAAGCCTTGGGGAGATCAGGAGAAGCTAAGAACTTCCCACCCAGTTAATGTCTCAGTTGTGGTGCTTACTTTGTTTTTGTCTTATTTAACGTATTGAAGTGTAGTGTATATCTCATCTGGTTTTCATGTTGAACCAAGATTTCCAGATGGTTCTGTTTTTTTTTCTCCTGAGTGATGATATCACAGCTGTGATGGCAAGACAGCCTCACAGGTCTCCCTATTGCCACATGAGAGGATGTCTGGTAGCTCAAAGCACATGAGGAACGTGTGATATGAAAAGGCCTTTGTAGCACAGAGTCACACTACAATAGCTCTGTGCTGAACAACAGGTTGTGGTTCGAAGAAATATTGCTTCTGTCAGCCTTGCATAATGGAAACAGTAATCAGCCTCCATTAGGTCAGAATGTATTGTCAATCCACAGTGAAGCAGAAAGGACTACATCTCAGAAAACCTTTTCATTAGGCAAAGAAAATTGATACCAGTGCTTGGCTCAGCCTAACACTTTGCTCATGGAGCCGAGTGTGAATAATGGCTGGGTTTGTTTTCTTTTCATTCATTTCTCTATGCACAGTTATTTTGATTAGGAAACATCCACCTCTACTTCTAGATGAACAATTCTAAAAACTTTCTCCCAACATTTATTATCTTGTGTACACAATCAATGCTTGTGTAAAGAACAATGTTAGAACATATTTCAGGAAAAAGTATTTTGGCTTACATGATTGAAGTCATGTAGTCTCATTTTAGTTGAAAATTATTTTTTCATCTGACTAGTAACTGCAATCCCCTTTTCCTTTGTGGGTTGTGTCAAAATAGGTATAGGCCATGTTAATGAGTAATACTGTGCCTAGGAGTACCTCATTATGTGTGCATTAACAATGTAGTTCCAGCTACGCAGAGACCTGTCTGGTTGGCTGTCTCGCCAGTGTATGAAAGGACTAAAGGCTGAAGGGAGTAGGATGGTGATATGACAGAAGGGGTAATAAAATATCTTTGTAGTGGCATTCTGTGAGGATAACAAAGTAATTAATGCAAAGTTTGATTCGTTAACTAGAAATCATTACTGTATATCAGTCTTACAAATACCACTGTTCCATTACCACGATAGACTCAGTTGATGGATGGGTGGGCTCTTGCATACCATTATCAAATCTAATACATGCAGAATGAGTGGTGAATGACTGCTACTCCTGTTGCTAGAGGATTTTATCTTTTGATACTTTTCCTATTACCTTTAAGTTTTCCTTAGTAGAGAGGATGATTCTTCCCAGACTTTCTTTCTAGCCTTTCAAATCCCCTGTGTTTTTCCTGCTTCCTCCTCCAAACCTCCTTTTTTGTAATTAGAAATAGCTCTTTCTCATGCTTATACCATCAATAAACCTTCTTGGTTAAAAAATAACTAATTTCTAGAGACAGAGAAGAGAAGAGAAAACATTTTACTTGTACTCTGTTGCAGGTGGCTTTGGGAAGCCTTGATATTGTGGGTAATGAAACACAAGAGACCAAGGGCTGGGAATAGCAATGCTGCATGTTAGGTGCAATATCACTTCTTTCTCTTCCCTTGTATAATTCATGAATGATTGTATAGAAGGGAGTTTGTTTTGGGCTCTCTCCTGGGACCTGCACTCTCTTCTCTCACATAAGCTTCCAAGAGGCCCATACTCAGCCAGGGAGGTGCAAACAGGCAGGAGAACTGGGCAGCTGTGGCCTGGGGCTACCTCCTTTCCCATGATTGGTGTATCTGGACTCTTTGATGACACTTACTCAGCTGCAGTGTGGACTCCACAACAGGTCCACCTGTTCTTCCACTTCTGTTGAACTGTCTTGTTCTCCAGGGTTGGACTGGGGATGAAGTGTTCTGTGGACTGGTGTTGTCAATATCCTTTGTTTTGGTGTATGGATAACCACAGTTGGGCGTTGCTGTGAAAGTTGCTGTTCCCTGGATGAGGCTTGATCCAATGCGTATGAATAATAGGAATGAGTATGAACATAACAAATATACTTGGAAATGATTTATCCCGATAGCAAGTATAGTGTGATATACCATTGCCCCAAAGGAACCATTCTTTGTAGCTTGAGACAGTAATCCCAAACTTCTCAGTGAATAAACCCTATGGGATCCTGATTTTTGGCTTTTTTCTTACACTGTTCTTCCCCTTTGTTTGCTACTCTGCTTGTCTGTCTCTAGATATAAATGGCTCTTTTCACCACAGTAACTGAACATCATGAATAAAATGAGATTGTAAATCCCTATAGGGGATATCTAGCTCACATCCAAGTGTTATATAAATAATGATTCATCTGGAAGGAAGGTGCTAGAGAAATATGAAGCTATTATCATGGTTACTTCCATACTATGTACACCCGATTTTGGGTGTAACTTCCACAAAACTTTAACAAGTCCCTTATCGCAGAGCTCTAGAACAATTCCTCCCCAGACTAGCTTTCTCCTTTCCTCATGCATTTATCTCCCAAGTCTTTTGGACCACAACCATACATTATGCTGTCAGCTTTATGCTTCTTTTCTACTATCATTCACAAGAAGTGTTATGCTTAGTCACAAAATTGCAGCTAAGAAAGAAATTAGTGCATCTAGCACTATTAGGAAGCCTTTGCAGTGTCATCATTTCTCTGTTCAGCGTTTCGTTTCTCTGTTCAGCGTTTCCTTGAATTCCTATTTTGTGACCTATCACAAATCTAGGTTGCAGAGAAAAGAGATTTTTTTTTTTTTTTTTTTTTGCATCAAAGATTTTTTTTCATCCTTATCTGATGTTTCAGGGAGGAAGTCTATTCTCCATGTTATTTCCTTCTTTTTCCATATAAAGCATCGAATCTGACTGTGGTATTGTTTTGAGTAGGGGACTTTACAATGAATTTGGCCCTGGACTGAGATGCAGAAAGCTAAGGTCATTATCAGTGATCCCAAAAATTCTAGTGTGAAGGTAAGAGTTGCAGTAACCTGAAGGACAGCAACCGACATGGAAGTGTGTAACAGCTGCAGTAGGGGTATGTCTCTGATAGGCAGAGAACATCATGAAAGTGAAAGTTTTCCTAGAAATATGAGACTTTTGTCCCAAGAGAACTATTCTAAAATGAACACAGAGGGTCTTCCTTTGGCTTTAATTTGATTTTGGACTTTTCTTTAAAACTTGCAGGTTTTAATGACATTGAGTTCCCACTCATGTTCCCAGAACAATTTCTCTATGAATTTTCTAAAATTTTCTTACTAAAGTTATTTTTTAACTAGATCAAAACTTCTTTGGTTTAGCTTTGATTAAAATGCTAGATAGGAGAAAAAATGTAAAAAAAAAGATAAATCAGTAAGATCATTAGTCTGTTTCAATATTTTAATCATGATATTTTTCATCGGAAAGTGATCATCTCAAAAGCTTATTTCAATTATTATTTCAGAAAATATAAGGTAATTGAAGTTGTTTTCCATTTTGGGATTAAAATTAACTCCCAACTTTATGGAGTTTTCAGCAAATGAGGGAATTATACCACCTTTTCAGAGATTCTCCCACAGGAAATATACTCTCAGGCCAGACAACCTTGCTGGTGAAATTGGTATGAAAAGAGTATCCAGTTATGGTCAAAGACTGGTAAGGTCTTAAAGAGTCTATACTGCACCCAAAAGGAGGTGGAGCCTTGAAGGAGGGTTCAGATCCTCTCCAATAAGGTCTGGTGTCCCTCCCCCCCCAAAAAAGAGAGACCTTGCTTTGTTTCCATGGGCTTTTCCCATCCCCACTGTTTTAGTCTTGTTTTTGACCTCACCTTGATCTTTCTATCTGTGCTGAAGGATGTGACACAGTCCATCTAACTCTCCTTACCCTGGGAGAGTGTTGGAAAGGGGAACACTGACCATAGGGCAAAAAATTAATTTTCCTTCTTAGGTCCAAGAAAAGCAGCTTTTGTGGTTGATGTCCCAGCTCTGAAATTGTGCTGGAGACAAAGCAGCTTTTTCTAAGGCTGACCTCCCCCCAAAAAAGAAGGGAAAAAAGAAAAGACAGCAAATGTAGGAAAAAAAAAAAAAAAGACATAAAAATGAAGAAAATGCAGTATTTGCTGACTACCTCATGCTTGGAGAATGCTGCTTTCCTTTTGTGTTTTGACCATTATGTCATGGAAGTCTGGCATGTTTTCCACTGCCTGCAGGGATTACCAATACAACAAGTCTGTACCTGGAGGCTTGAACCTTGCCTTAACTATTTAATGTTGTGCAATGATTAGGCCATGTCTCTAGGCCCATTTACTCCATCAGATTAACACATCAGGCAAGAACACATACTTAGAGAGAAGTATATCCTGACAGATATAATCAAACATCTTTTAAATCAAGGGAGACGACTGTGACATTAATCTACCCTGGTATAACAGCCCATTTAAATGAGTAGGAGGAGGGAGGTGGTAGAAGTGAGGATAGATGGTGTATTTAAGTAGAGAAATGAAATCTGTAGAATGACTTCAGTGGAGATAGTTTTGATTGAAGTCAAGTAGTAAAATGAACAAGTGAGAGAGATAAATTTCTTTAAACTGGAGATACTTCAGGGTAAAAAATGTGTGTGCACACCAGGGATCTCTAACCTGCTCAGACCCACAGAGATCTGTGGTATTGATACAGATAAATTAACAAACTGGAACAAAACTGCTCATATTCCTTCTGGAAGCCTAAAAATTATTTTCTACCTTTTTGTAGAACAAATCATCTAGTGTAAGCCTGAGTTAGTAGATTAAGGCCGACTAGATTATAAATAAGAGGATTTTTTTCAGGCTAGAGACCTAGTTTGGGTTACCAGTTGTGATGCAAGAGAAAAAAATTAAGGCATGTTCATAGACAAGAGTGAATTACTGAGGGTCTACACAGAAGGTGACACTGAAAGAGGGTGGTTACTGATTAACTGGAGCAGCAACGCAAATAACTGCAATCAGGAAATGCAGGCATGCAGAGGCATTGGTACCTCGCTTTTTGCAGTCCATTGTATTTGGAAAAAGAAAACAGATCCTAGCTAGTGAAGGGGAATTTCTGGGGATTCAGACAAAATTATGGCTTAGTGTACGTGCTCTGAAGGTTCTGCTTGAGGCTGCAGGGAGCACAAGGTCTCCTTCTGAGAAAAGGCTGGCAGAGAATTGCTACAAAGCACTCTCACTTGTGTGTGTGTCTATGGGCATGTTGCCTTAGCTTCGAATTCTGCAAAGTCTCTGCCATTTTGCAATTATTCTTGGTGTGCAAATAGTTACTTGATTCATATTAGAAGTGAGTTTGTCTCACTGGATGACTTATGGGGAAGAACAACTTGTTAACAGAGACAATAGATTAGCTGTGTCTTTGCCCTTTCCCCAGACCTCAGTCCCACTGATGTTCCTGAAACGATGACACTCTTTTTCTTTTCCCTTTTCCCCCCCTTTTCCCCTCTTTACCCCCCTTTCCCCCCGATATATACCTATGAGTTACCAACTATACTTGACATGGTGTGTACCCTCCTCCTGCCAGGACTCTGCAGCTAAGAACCCAGGTAAATCAGACTTTTAAGAGACACATGCCACATGGATCATGAGTAGCTATTCAGAGTTGCGTAGAAAGCTGGGAGAACTCTGTTCCAAGTAAATGCCACTACAAGTTACACAAAAAGAGATTAGGATTGAAAGGTACTTGCTGTGCTGTTCTGGAATGGCTAATTAGCTGAGGGAAATCCAGTCCAAAGTGCTGTTAAGGAAATTAGACCTAGGAGGTAGATATGAGTACTGTGTAAGTCTCACTAGGAAGAACGCTAGGATGAGACTGAGCTTACTACACAGAAATATTAAAAATTTTTGTCATGGAGAGATGTAAATAATCCTGTGACTACAGCCTATTAAAACCTTTTCTTTTCAAACTCAAAAATATATCCTGAAGATATAAATACAAACCACTATTGTACTTCAAAACTATTTTCTTGGATCAGACAACAATCAGCCAAGGAAAAGCTTTTTTAACAGAGCACCTTACAAATTAAGAATTTTTTTGGTCCAACACTTTTTTTTTTTTTTAAGATCATTTTAGATATCAACTTCCTTTGACCTCAAAGAAATTGGGGCATGAATTTTATAGAGCCAAGGGCAGAGCATTTATGAGCAGTAGATGAATCGCCTATCTCCAACCCTATTCAGAGGGTTCCTTAAAGCCAGACTCGGATGGGCCTTTCCTTTCTATATGGCTCTTCTGTTTCTCTTTTCTCTATTTTAGGGCAGGGGCACTCTGCGAGGAGAAAAACATATCTCAGTAGGTCTACTCTCTTTATTAGGAGTTTCTTTCACTTGGATATGTGCTCCTTTTTTCTAACACAATAACTGTTTTGTCATGCCGAATAAGTTTTCCTACTCTTCATCTTCCATTTGGGAATGTGGGCTAAACCTCAGAACAAAGGATATGATAAAAGACAGGCATAGCACTTTCATTAGGAGGACAGGGAGCTTTTGAAGTATACTCCTGATATCAGCAAACAAAAACTAGGCAGCAAAGAGAGCTGCCTGTTACAGTGTGCTGCAGAGATGAGACTAAACCCAAATGAAATATTATGCTTTTCAGACTCTGGTCCTGCTCCTGAGTGATGAAAGGGATCTGATGACTTTCTCCTGAGTCAGAGCTTTCAGTGCCCCTGAGAAAGGGATGCATTGGTTATATAAATGGCAATTAGTTGAAGTACCTCAGAGCCTGGGAAACTCCAGAGCAGAGATACACAAGCCTTTGTAGGTGGCACACAGAAGCTATCAATCAGGAGAGCTTTTTTCTTCTAAGTGGCAATTGTTCTTGCTAATGTATTTATTTCTGAAATCCTACTTCCATCCCCCAGAGGCTGAAAGATGATGTGCAATATCATTACAAAACCATTACAAACTCTCACATTTGAAATGCACAGAAAATAATGAGGAAACCTTCATCAAACTAGAGCAACCACTCTCGCTATTTTGCCTGAAACTGTCTCTATATCCCAGATGAGAGCTCTTCCCCATGCTTACCTTCTAAAGATGCAAGACCTACTTTAGAGAATGACATTTCCTAGTATGGAGGGCAGAGCTATGGGAAGCCCTTGGGATTCTGGAGTGGCTTTAGATTCCTCTCTCTACCAAGTTTGTTCATCTGTGCTCTATCTACAGTCTATACGATTAATTAATGTGTGATAGATTAGTAAATCCCAAATAGGAAATGATGGTTTTGCCACAGGCTATAGCAGAAGTGCACAGGGTCTCAGTCTGACATTGCTCGCGCTGAGAAATCCTGAGAGCAGCTCTGCTGAATCTATCGGGTTGGCAAAGTCAACTCAAGGAAGATCTGATAGGGCACAGCAGCTAGTGAAGCCACCCATCACCCTCATATCTGAGTCAGCCGCCACAAATATACAGACAGACATGTGTATGCTATACTTGGTCTCAATCTTTGTTTAATGAGATGAAAAATAATAATCATCCAGGGAACAGCATAGCTAAAGAGGATTGAAGCAATCTACCTAGTTATATTTTGCAGATGTTGCTGCTTTAGCTTTGTTTTTCTTTATCCTGGCAGAACTCATGAACACATCTTTTGTCTCTCTGGTGGCGTTGGTGCCAGCCCCTGCTGTACAAAGGTGTCTCAGGCTGATACACCTCTGTATCTCCATGCAGCACCTGGGTTCCTGGCTGTCTGTGGGGTAGGAGCAGCCCTTGCTCTTACCCTGTGTTACTGCAGCACTAATAAAGTTGCAGCAGTGGGAAACACAGCCACTGCTTCTCTGCAGAAGTGCATGCGCTAATAAGGACTTTCACACAAAGCAGGCAGCCCTTCCTTGCTTTTAAAAGTGGAAAAACTGTTACTTTGCAAAAGCAGTTTGCAAATTAATAGAAAAATATAAATTAGTGACGGTTACCTCTTAAAGCTCTTCTGTCTAGGTAGTTAAATAGGATGAGTTATACTGAGGAAGGGAGAAGCTCAGCTGCTTTATGAAAGAAGAATTACCATACCAAAAGAAGTAGCTGTGCTTGTTGCATATAAATATTAGTGTTTTGTTTAAAATCTTGGGAAAATGCAACCCTAATTGCAAATCCACCCACTATTAGTATCCCATAAACATAAAAGGATTGTGGATGAGCAATCCTTTGAGACACATCTTCAAGTGCTATGCTTAACCCAATTGCTCCTAACAAAATAGATTTATTTGTGCCAAATCTGAAGGTTGGAATCAAGCACAGTGTGTTTTTTTTCTGGACAGGGTTTTGACGAAAGATCAATCAACATCAATACTGTGGCTGTGGTCTGCAGCACACTCAGCCTGCAATTTTGTCTTCCCCAGTAAAATCTCGATACATTTGGGTTTCTGCACACCCAATCTTGAAATTGTATCTCTACGAAAGGATGGAAACCCATTGATTTCAGTGGGGTACCATCAGGCTTGTCAGTGCATATGTGGTGTTTTATATGTCTTTATCTTAGCATATGGCCCTGAGAATTTACAGTTCTTTATCAGCAAAAGCCCCATGCACTCGTACAGCATTTTTTCCCTTCTGTCTAGATCTCAACTCGTTAATCTATGCCTTGCAATGATTTTATCTGACTGCAGTAACACTGCTGAGTTCACAGTGACTTGAGCAGATATTTTGCTAACGGACCACCCAGCCATGCTTGGGTATTGCCTTCCTTTCTCAGAGGAAGGAAAAGCGAAGTAGCTGGTCCAGCAGTTTGTGTTTATAGTATCTGATGTGACTGCATTTTGCTTTACTTGGATCATATGTTCTTCTCTTCGATTTCTTTTTGTCACTTTTTCCTCTTTATGATTTTCTGCAGTCAGCTCTCTCTCTATCCACCTTCTTAACATGAAAGGGCTCTTAGCTGAATAGCGCATATTTAAGGTTCACTTTCCATAAATGTTCCTCAGGATTCTTTGGCAACCTGTGCAGTAGAAAAACAATTATGCCAACAAACCTGTTTTGAGACTAGCTCTAGAAATTTGCATTCTGTCCCAGTTTCTGACACAGAATTCCCTTCTAAGGATAGAAAATTGCTCAGTTCTTATCTGTCTTAATTCTCCAGCTCTAAGGCAGGAATAATAACATTTCCTTTCCCTAGTGCTTTCTCTGTATATTTAGATTAGAAGCACAAAAGGGACAGTGGCTGCTTGATTATAGTTTAGCGTAGCTGCTAACACACAGAATTGTTTAGCTTGGTCATTATTAATATACATAAAAATAATGCTTTCAAATACAAAGGAAAATTAGTATAAAAATTGAAACAATATTGATTTTCAGTATTTTTCAAAGCCTAATTAGTAACAAATGAAGAGTTCTTCCTTCACAGTATTTGTATCATTATGCTACTTTGCTGTGTTATGTGCTAAGTCACTGTGCAAGTCATGCATGTTCTCAAAGAGTTTTTTCCTAGGCTGCTCCTGATATGATGCAGTGCTGTGTAGCCCTCAAGCCTGCAAGTGAACAAGGCCTTTCTAGTTTGTCAGCACATCTTTTAGATCTTTTTTTAAATGGCTATTTTAAAAGAGGGTTTCACTGTAACTTACAGTTCCAGACTAGACCACTAGGTAGTCTATCATTCATCAAGAGTTTTTCCATACTGCTCATGTTTCTGTTTTGCTTTGATATTGATGCATTCTGACTAGTGAGAACAGCTGGTTGGGAGGCTATATTTCCTCTTGGGGGAGATGGGGGAGACAGGGGGGAAGTGAACTGTTGGTTTAAAATAAAATAAAAAAATCTTCATCAGCATGTTCTCTGAAATTTTTTTCAATTTTTATATTCCCAAAAAGGTATTGGTTATCTGAAACTGAATTTTTTCCAACTTAAACATACTTTTTAAATGGAAACATCCACTTTGGTAAAAAAGTAATTTTCCTTCAGAAAGCCAATATGACCATTTTTGTAACAGTGAACACGTCACACATCTATGATTGTTTTTGTCACGTAACCGTAGTGCTGTTAATGCAGACAGGGTTCTGGGTCGTTTGGAATCACTATGCTGCCAAATATTGTACGCCGAGCGAAGAGAAGTATGAACATCTATTTCTCTGGTAGTTTTCAATACTTTTTCATCTCAAGAAATATGTGAGGTGTTGGTAATTTTAAAAGTAGTCAGCAAGACTCTCAACCCAAGATTCATACTTTTAGTGTCTGTATTACTGTTTTGTGTCTGAAGCAGTTCAGATGAGTATTAAATTCTCCTCTGGTTTTGAAAGTATGACTAGTGACCACTTAATCTCCTTTATTTCTGTTAACTGTCTGCAGTATATCTAATTTCCTGGGTTTCTAAGATACTTGCTTTGTTTTTAACAAGCTTTGAGGTATAGGTTAACTGATGTCTTTATAGAGTATCTGACTACAATCTGCTGAGCTAAAATTTGTGGCTCAGCTATCTCTTTTCTCTTCATATCATAAGCAATTCACCATTTTTATGATTTTACCCTTACCCTGACCCTGGGAAAAAAAAAGTCTGTAGATCACCTTGCAGTCTGAGCCTTGTGCGTGTCAAGGTACTTTTCCTGCTAATTACTAGAGCTGTTAATTCTGTTGTCAGGTTTGACAGTTGAGAGATAGTGGCTATAAATGTCCATTTCCTACCAGTAGACTGAAGAGTTAAGAGCAGGATTGTAAAAGGGGTGAAAAGCAATTTTGAAAGCATTTCTGTTTTTCTCACTGTAAGATTACAAGATTTCAGCAATATTCTCTTTCCAAAGGAGGGATCAGCTCCTATTTACTGAGTACACCTGCAGGGATAGCGATCTGTGCGGTGAGGGGCTCACTGTAGTTGTGACAGGTTATTTACTGAGATATTACTCCAGAAACACTGCACAGTAACTTACAAAGGATATATGGTAACAACCCAGTAGTTCCTTGCAAACAAGAGTAACTGCGTGGTGATCTTGTGGCAATACTGCTGTTTCATCTCGTGGTAATGTGACAATTTTAGCCAGCACTGCAAGCGGTGAATTTAATCCAAGGCTATCTTCATAGAATCATAGAGTCATAGAATGTTGTGAGTTGGAAGGGACCCACAAGGATCATCGAGATGTTAAATTCTAGGTTTGACTGAAATACCTTTGCCCCTGCAGATCACTTAGCAGAAATGTGAATGTCCATCTTGGTATCCAGATACAGTGTGGTATTTTGTGTTAGGAATCAGCAGCATGAACAAGGTGGTCTTCTATTGCGATGGTCTTGTTTTCATACTCTAAGCCCCTCACTTTTTTCATGGTTTCCAAATCTAGTATCAATATCTTACCTTACATCTCATGCACACAAAGAGGTAATGGCATAGCAGGGTTAAGGAATAAGTAGAACTTCTCATGTCTATCTCATAAACATTGATCTGTTAAAGGAAATGCTCTCTTATCTCAATGCACTGGGGTTTTGGAAGAGGTAAAGAAGTTTGTAACCACAGTTTGCCTAGGGACAGTACTAAAACTCTTGTCACTGGAGGGTTTTAGAAATACTCAATAGCATCTCTGCTCTTCTTTTATAAGAAAATAGCAAAGCGTTAACATGTACACATGTTATGTTCCCTATGAGTGATCTCTGTTGGGAAGCTGTGGATTTTTGACCAGTCAAGACCTGACACATCTTTGGATGTGCTTTGCAAAGTCCAAGGACGTCTACTGGTTTCCCAGTTCTGCAAGAAGTTGGTTACTCCCTTCTGTTCTAAACGTGTTATAACTTACAAATGTGGCTGCTGCAACTCAACTCCCAGGTCAACACAGGTATGCATCAAAGTCTTCCTTATTGTGTTTAGATTTTTTTTTTTTTTTTTAACAAATTACATCTTTCACTGCCCCTCAAGCACATCAGTCTTTGAAGTTAAAAGTCTTCTCAAGCACAGTTAGTGAGCTTGCTTCAAACATAGTGCTGATCTGGCTCTTGATCATCAAAAAGCATATGAAAAGCTTAATTTAGCCTTCCTAAAGAATCTGGACATCTTCAAATACTTTAAAGTATATTAAGTATTTATTTGTTTTTTGCACACAGAAAAAGTAGAGATGAGGTGTATTTCACAGAAGTCCATGGCTTTCAGTACTTATCTGGGAGGTTCAAAACATTTCACTAAGGTCTGGTCCCAGTTCTCTGGGGCAAGTATTCTCTGCACAACCAGGCAGCACACTCTTAATGGAGCAGAGATAGGCAAACAAGAAAATCTTGAAAATCTTGTCAGTAGGGCTGGAGCCTGATTTTTCAGCTTTAGCTTTCTGCAATTAATTGGAGCTTCCTGTCCTCACGGGACAAGTATTTATGGGGAAAATATTCTAGTCTTGTTTGATTATTTTTGCTTGTATGGGATTATTATGGAAAAACATAGGCTCTGAACTTCAAAATGGAAATTTAGCATGAAAGTGCTTTAAAAAAGTTGGTTTGGTTTGGGGTGGTTTGGAGGTTTTTTGTTTTGTTTGTTTGTTTTGTTCCCCCCCCAGTTTCCTTTTGCATCCTCAGCTAACCCCTGCCCTGAGGGGTCTATACGACCACTTCCAACCATGACAGCTCTCTGCTTCTGCTTCTTCCTCATTTTCAGTATCTTGCCTAACTCTAGGAGTTACTCCTCTGGGGAGGGAGGGGAATGTCTTTTCCTCTTCAAAACAGTCTCCTCTGAGACTTGAAGGAGGTACTATAACTGAAAATAATACTATTATGTGGATGTCCTCCAACCTGTGAGGTTTCTTTGCATTTTTCCTGGAAAAGATTATGAAAAGCTTGATATTTTTTTTTTTCCCTGGTGATATTCCACTTTGAAAGATGTATTTATCTGAATATTGATTGAAAAGCACAGCACAAGATCTCAAAATCAAACTACTCTGAACAGCAAAGCTCCTGTGAACCACGTGGAGCTATACCCATGGTGTTTTTCTTAACCTTGCCACAGGGGATGAGGAGAGCCAGGAAGCCTGTTACTTTCCTCCTTCTGCCTCTGGGCATAGCTGTGTTTTGCCTTAGCTGTCAGCTTTATCTTTGTGAAACAGAAATACTGCAGATTTTTTTCTTTTCTTTCTTTTTTTTTTTTTTAAATTAAGGTTGTTCATATATTTAAGTCTTCTATCTCCCTGCTGATAACTGTGATAACAAAGCCTACCGATGTTGTCTCTCTCAATACATACTTCATCTGATCCACTTGTCATATTCTTGGCATCACAGCCTGTGTGATTTAACAATACTGCTTTGGAAATGAGCTAATGACATATTCAGGTGAACTGCGTAGATACAGTGGACTTGCACAACCGCGTGTCATGGGAGCTTTAGGAACATAGAGAGTAGCTCTGTAGTCTATTGCTTGAAATATACATCACAGCAGGGCTGGACCTATTTAAAAATCACCAGAAGTCTTTTTAGTTAACTTCTCTTTCATGTAATAGAAAAAAAGGGTGAATGAGTCATGTGAAGCCAGCCATGAGATTAATATAGACAAAGATGTCATATCCTCATGCATGCAGCTGTGAATGGCATATCTACTTTGCCATCTGCAGATTAAATGGACATAGTGTTTCAGTGGCTGCTGCAGGGCTTGGTATAACTAAGTTATCATCAGGCAGATTTCCTGTTGCCTAATACCCAAACACAATAGTTGTTTAGCGTCAGACTTTGGCTTCTGGAGTAGTTTCAGAACCCGCCAGCCACAGTATGTAGTTTTATAACACCACCACCGTTAACTAATTGCACTCACTCGCAGAATTATGAAACCCGAGAGGATAATTTGGTGCATCATGACTATATCTTTGTGAATTTTTCATAGGCAGTTTATATTTCAGCTGATACTTAAAATGAGAATATGTTCCTGCAGATCTATTTGCTGTAATTTCTTTCTTCCTGGTAATTTGGGGCTTTCTTTTCTAACAATTAGAAAAACAACATTCTGTTTAATTACAATATTTACAGAAACAGCGTTTTTCCATATTGGAAGTTGTAATGAGTTTTATGTCAATTAACCTCTATATTTGCAACGACACATCTGTATTGACCTTTAAGTATCATTCATTCCATTTGCAAATTGGACAGTTGAGTGTGAGTGCTTGATTTACAAAAAGCATTTAAGGACATTTTATGTTAAGCACGCAATAAATCTTGGTAGGAAAATACCGTAACTCCTTCAAATCATTCTGGTATTCTGGTCATGGCTGATATCACTGAGCAAGTTTATCTCTATCTAGAATCTTCATCGAAACTTATTTGTGAGTTCATTCCAAAAGGCCAAAGCTGGGAGAAAAATCTGTGTTCTTCATACTGAAATCTTTGATGCAGTCACGTAATTCCCATTTACTTCAGTGAGTCACCCATGTGCACAGAGATGAGAATTCTCCCTTGTTAGGGCTTTAAAGATTTCCATGGGAGTTTGCTTCCTTGAATATTTTATTTTCAGCTTTGTTATGGTAAGATGATTTTTCTGACATTTCACTGATCACAAAGCAGCTGGCCCCATAAAAACTAAAGCACACATACAAAGAAAGGAATGACTGGGTGTCTGGGGGAAAATGTGAGTTTTGTGTCTGAGCTGCAACAGATTGCCATTAAAACAAAGCATCAGCAAATGATGGAATGATGGGCATTAAAGAGTGGAAGCATTTTCTCAGGTTGAAAGACCCAAAAGAAAGGTGATACTTTAATTAAGGCATTGTTCATTTTGGGTGTATCGACTAGCTCTGATCATGTTTAAAATTCTAAAATAATGGTGTTAAATACAGAGAAGTTAACAAGTAGAAACACTGTAAGGTGCACTTGGTTTAACTATACAAATTATATTCCATCTCTGTAGGATATTTATAACAGAAGATGGTCCTTATTCTGCATCCCCACAGCACTCCTTTGCCAGTTCCTTCCAGGGTCTTTGCTTCTAAAACACCAGGCAGATGAGTGATGGGGGGAATCTGTATTTAGTTGCTGGTAGGACACATGGAAGGACCTGGCGTCCTTGTTGTATCAGCTCTGTCACTGGAGGAAGAGAAGGAGCTCTACCAACTCCCAAAGCTTTTCCTGTCATAGGAAAAGACATAGCCAAAGGAAATGGCCCACGAAGGGCAAAAAAATTAACCAATGGTATTAGGTGGGGAACTAATTAATTCCCTCCCCACTTCCCCAAGTTTTTCATTAAATGCTTTCTCTTTTGAGTTTTCCTTTGTTCTCTATTTAATTTCTGATTTATTTGTTTCTGCTTATCTATATTGCATGAGTCATCATACTGTTAAAGACCCTTATTAAGAAAAACAAATAATCTCCTTGAAGTTACTTATATGTGTCTCTGTTCCCTCCACTTATTGTTTTTTTTTTTTCCTTGATTATTGGAAATTAAAGGCCAGAAAATGGGTTCGGCGTGGAATTTTTGTAGGTTTTTTTTTTTTTTTTTTTGAGGTTTTCCCTTAAAAGCTTTTTAATCAAAAGCTGGAACTAAAACCCAAATGACTTTTTTCGTTTTCAAAAGGAATAGGTCAGCACTCTGGGTTTATATCAAATGTTACATTTTCAGAAACAAAGAATTGTAACCTCCAGTGGAATAAAAATGTTCTTAGGCAGACAGCATCCTGGCCGCTGGCCCAGGCAGCTGCATTGTTTCTTCCGGGGCCAGGTTTCTGGGCAGTCAGAAGTGATGTAGAATCTGGAAACCAAGACTTCAGAACAGAACAATGATCAAAATGAATGTGCTGTCATGTGGGGATGATTTCCTTGGTCCTTTTTCAGCAGCTTTCCTGTACTTGCTTTCATTCCACTCCTCTCTTTAACATTCACTTTTCTTCCCTTATTTTTCCCTTGTCTCTTACCACTCACTTCTCTGTTCCCTCGTTGCCTTCACTGTTCTCGTGCCTTTGTCCTTGCAGTGATGCACTAACATGACCTAATACCAGCAAAATCTGCAGAGGCACATTTCCTGCAGAAAGTCAAGTTGGGTTTCGATGTGGACTCAAAGCATTACTACTTCTGCACAACCAAAAGAACTGGGTCTGTACCTCAAAACACTCTTCCTTGCTCATGATGATGTTGCTTAGCTGGTGCCTCACAAAGCCAATATGAATTTTAATTCATAGTGGTTTATTGAGAGGGACCTTTCAGGTCTTGGAGTAGTCCTGTGGCCTTTCAGAGCTTCCCCCTTCCTCTATAGCCAGCTGCCAGAGAGGAGTCCTTGTTTTTCTTTCAAGTTCATGTTGACTATGCTCTGTTTGCCTTATCAGCCGAGGAGAAGAAATGTGAAGATGTTTGTGTCTGGTGAAATATTTAGACTTTTAATACTAGCAGCTCACAAGATACATAAACCATAATTTATTTCTGTTTACAGCACTTCTGCTGGAAGTATCCTGCTAATCTACCTAATATATGTAAGAAAATGCAGACATGCTAAGATTTTTTTTTATTACCACTATCAATCTTCACTACAATATTATGAAGCAACAAGGAATGGATTTTTCCAGGAACTAGATGTCCTATTTATTAAAAAGGATGCCTCACGTTTTCCGTCAGAGCCTTGTATGCAGCACTGGGTGACCTTTGTTGAAGAAACTCAGTTTGGTGACTTAGTTTTCCTGCAGGATCTAGGTGTAAGATTTTGTCATTATTTCATGTGAGGTTGCGTTAGAACCTATACACATGCATCATTGAATGAGACATCCCATGGCTGATACCCTCGTGGTGGTCAAACAGAGTTGCCTGGGGGCGGTCAGTGGAAGAGCAATATTCACAAGAGTCTTTCTCTCAGGCCTGATGTTCAAGGGAGTATGTCTCAGTGATGAGCCTGGGGACTAAATTTCCAAATTTCCAGAAAGATAAAAATTGGGGTGACTTAGGACTTTTGGCTTCGTGACAGCCAACCCCCACATCCCACCCATAGCTGTGTCCTCAAGGCAAAAATAAATTACCTTTCCCATTGCCTTTCTCTGTCTTCCCTCACTGGCCAGCAAACCTAGAGTAATTGTTTTGTAACCATATTTAGCTTTCAGTTTGCTTCCACTCCAGCCCTGAACAAAGGATTTTGCTGATCAGTGGTTTGTTTGTTATTTTTTTTTCCCCCACTTGCAGCTTTTTTTTTTTTTTTTTTTTTAAAAAAAAGACAACTTCTCCTTGGAACATTACCTTTTTCTCTGGAGGTTTCCTCCCACTTGTTATCTCTAGGTGGATGTGGTATAGCCCTGTCTCTTCCTGTAATGCTTTCATGTGTGCTGTTACAGTGGCATTAGCAAGGTTTATTTTCATGTTCAGATGTGAGTCTTCGCAGGATAAACTTTTAGAAAATGAAGTCTAGCTTTTTCCCCTTTTCACCTTATATGAGAACTAGTTAACTGATGCTCTGGTGACTTTTTGAGGCAAGAACAGACAGTTTAACCCCCAAAGCTGCCAGAGAGGCAGGCTCAGAAGTGGGCTCTGCACCCCACTCTTCTAATTGACAGTTCTTCCAGCCTTCGCAGCCATGATACAAATAGGTCTGCAGCTAAAAATGGAAATG
>NW_010328268.1:315-23075 GCF_000700745.2 Antrostomus carolinensis | reverse complement strand
TTATCTATATGTTTTTCAACAATAACGTTTACTCAGGGTCTTCACTATAACAGTTGTTTCTCATGACATGATTGTTATCAATACAAGGTGTTAACTATGTCTAACTAGTTCAGTTAGACAATTGCTTAAGCCTACTTGCTTTTAAAAGAATTAACTCCACATGGTATGTATAAAAACCTAGGAACTTACATGTTTGCTATCAGAAGCACGAACACCTCCTGCTTCCTATAAGACTAGGGGACAGACTCGGACCCACACATGTGAGGCAGCACACAGAGTAAGCAGACCTTGAAACCAAGCACTGCTGCTCACCATGCACATCCTTTACTATTTTTGCAAAGAAGAGTTTAAGTAATCAGCCACATTACTGATTGAAGTTGTAACCTTCATTGCATTTTCTTTTTACTTTTCCATTTAGATTTTTTTTTAAGTGAAATACAGCATCAGCTAATTTTGGCTTCACTTCATTTTCACTTCTCCAAAGATAATCTTTTCTTAGACTAAGAAAATGCTTGAGAGAATAATACAAGTACTGGTGACAACAACATGCAATATGACCCAATGCATTTTGTCTAGCTTGCAACTGCCATCCCAAACCACAAAAAAAGTACCTCAACTTAATAGTGATGTGGCTGTTAGGGCTCTTGTATCAGACAAATAGTTTAAACTAACACAAAAAACCCCCAAACATTGGTTTGTGTAGATAAAAGGTTACATCACCCTGCACTTAAGTGCAAAGACAATCTACATCTGTCAACACTGCTCATCAAGAGAGAGCTACCCTTGGAGAACATGCAAGTGTTTACAACTAGCTTTTTATTTTTAAAAGTTACAGGTTAATACTATTGCTTTTGGACCATGTGGTTAAGAGATGGGCGATCAGCTAGACATTGGGAAAAACACCGCTTGAAACTTTAAGAAGTACTTACTCTAAGGCTTGCTACTGTATGAATTCGCAGGTCCAATGGCAGTGTATGTGCACTTATTCATACCCTCACAGCACAAAAGCTGGATCGGTAGCTAATACTGCAGATTTACTTCAGTGGAGGTAAGTAACTGGGGCAACTCATTGTAAGCGTCTATTTTGCCTCCATCAAGCTTAGTTTTGCTACCACCTCTGTATACCTTGACACTTAGGGAAGCCACTAGGATAAGTGAACAGCTCTTGCCCAGAGCTAGCAGGAAACACAACTGTCATCTCATCCCTTCCGAGCAGCCAAGCTTACAAGCTAAGAAGAGAAACCAGTCAGAGCCTAGGCTTGCCTGTT
This sequence comes from Antrostomus carolinensis, assembly GCF_000700745.2. NCBI lineage: Eukaryota > Metazoa > Chordata > Aves > Caprimulgiformes > Caprimulgidae > Antrostomus > Antrostomus carolinensis. Next base: position 21,807 of record NW_010328268.1, on the reverse strand, counting down.
CCTCCCATTACTGCTCCAAGCTCCAAGTCCAAGATAAATAACTCTTCCTTTCATCCCACTGCTTGAGGCTTCCAGCCCAGTAGAGCATTTTCAGCCCAATATGATACTTCCTACAACCCAGAAGCTATGTTCTAATATGTCTCAATGTATTAGAGTTGAGTTCATTTACACCCCACAGGCAGACACTGGATCTCCTTTGTGCAATTCATGTTAAAAAAGCCACAGGAGTCCTATAAATTAAATTCATCTTTTGCAGACACTGGAAGTCCCTGGTGCACTTGAAGAGAGATCTGATTTAAAGATTTGCTTTTTAAAAGCCATTAGCAGCTTGCAAGAGCTCCCACACATTTATCTTTCAGGTTGTTCATCAAGATGGGTGGGGAAAGAAGAACAATAATCAACTGCAAACAAAACAAATTATAGTGCTGAGGTATAAGCACTGACTTAAGTCTGACAAACAAATCTAATACTAAAGTTCAAGCTCAAGTTCAAAATCTAAAGACATATTAGGAGAAAAATGAGATGTTTTTACAAAGCTTAACATAACTAAACAGAAAAATAAATTATCAAAATTTTACTCAAACCTCAAAAAAAAAAAAGTTACTTTTTTTTCCTTTACATGTCAGCTGAAAGTTACTTGCTAAAACCACTTTTGAGACCTAAAAAAAGCCACTTCTGTGGGTTTAAAAACAGAAAAGTTTTTTGGAAGAGTTTTCTAGAAAACTCCCAAACCACATAACTTGGAGCAGTGCTTTCCAGTTTCATCTACACATCTTCTTACACAAAAATAATTCAAAGTATTATCAAGTTCAGCATGGATTTCCTTGATGAAATATGGCAATATAATGACAAATATTTCTAATAATTTGTGGATGACCTTCCAGAATTGAGGCAAAACAACTTACTGGCTAAGGGTTTGCAGAAAGAAGGAAGTCAGATTCTTTGCTTAGGCTGCCCAAAAACCAGAAGAGGCAGCTGTTTCAACGGCCACCCCCAACTCAAGCTAGCAATTTTGGGGTACAAATTGCAGAGGATGAACACTTTCTGCTACCACAGATAAGTCCAACTGCAGACAGTTAGCAATCCTGAAAACTGGCTTCTTGTATTCAAAGACAAAACCAGAGCTCCAATCAGAAATTTGGAAATTAAATAGCCCTTATGTTCACAGATGCTGCCTAAACCAGTTTACTCAGACTGTATTTCCCTGAGATTCCCCACAGCTTTTGGCAGGAGACAAAAAAAGTTTGCCATCATGGAGTAGAGCCAACTGCTCTTTTCTAACATGTCAGCAGACCTTTATCTGCAGCTTTGACTGTTGCTATTTCACTGAGGATGCAGGTTGCACCTCTCGGGCATCTCCTGCACATTTCATGACCAGCTCCCTCTGGAAAAGTCTAGGTCCCAGTGAGCCACTTGGCATGAAGCAGACAACCAGAGCACACAGGCTGTAGCACTGCCTGGATCTGACACGTCACTTACCTCTTAATACTCACCCTCCTGAAAAGGCAACCTGAGACTTGCAGTAGCCACCACTGATCAGGAGCAAAACCAAGGTCCTGTTGTGCCATATAAAGTATTATTTCTGAAAACTGATTAAAAGTTTAATACAAGAGTATGGAGACCTAAAATTGATGATTATTGCTTTACCCTCCAGATGTGGTGTTACTAGCACATCTTTGAATTTAAAGAGCCTGGTAAGAACTTGAGCAAAGGCACAAGGCGGTTTTTAAAAGAATTGCTCTCACTCCGGAGATTGCAGGCTTATTAAATATTAAGGCCAGACAAATTGCAGAGATGTCAACAAGACTGAAGACTTTGCAATCCAACATTGACAGACTGAGTGGTCTCTGTGGTATCCTCACCTAACATTGCTGCAGATTTTGCAAAAGGCATACTTGCATGAAACTAACTTGATTTTTTGCAGACAAAGAGTAGAAAATATTTCTGTCAGAACAACAACATTTCACAGTTCCAGTTTCTGAGGAAACATCTCAAAAAAGCAAGGCAAGTTCTGTCAAATAAAATATATATGAGTTATTTTGATAGGCTTAAGTTCTATCCTTATTAATGCCTGTGTTTTAAAATAACTTTAAAACCAATTCATCTTTTACAGCAAATTTAAGACCTCCATAAAAGTTTTTTAAAAAGGGATTTAAAAAAGAAAGTCAAGACTTCTGGGGGAAAAAAAAAGTTACAATAGTGAGAAAAGACTCTATTCTAGCTGTTAAAACACTTGCTGTACTAGAAAGAAAAATTAAATTAGCTTATGAGTATCTCCAAAGAAGCTTCCATCACAGTTTTGAAAGATCAGAAAAAGTTCTGGGTATCTACCTAGGCTTCCACATTTACCTTGATCAAAACTACAGCACAAACTCATGGAACACTGACACTGGAGCAGGCAGGGCACCATGACATAGCTCAGGGAGGAAAAAGGGTGGGTGATGACAGGCTGTAGTAGAAGCAAAGACTCACCAAGAAGCAAAGTGCAAAGGACCTGTAACCAAAACCGAATAGGGCTGCATCCCCTGACTTGCCTCTTCCCTCCATTACTACTACCATTACTTTATCTTAACTCAAATAGCATGTTTTTGTGCACAACACAGTTTTCAAAAGCAAACTGAAGTGTCCAACTCATTACACACAACACAGTAAACTTCATTTCCGTTTGCTTTATAAAATTGCTCTCTGCTCCCAAAAATCAGCAGGCAGAATTTGAGAACTTTGCACTGGGTTAGGCAGCTCAAACATGGAATCCAGCCTCATTGGACTTACCCCAGGATTGGACTTGTTACAACTCACAGGAGTCTGCTGTGCACTAGGACCACGTCGGGTTTGTTAAAATTTGGAAGGGACATCAGCAAGGTGGGTCTCTTCCAAGAGTGACAAAGCCTTAGAGCAAAGCCATGCTGTCTGCACAGCTGGATTCCAGGCTCGAGTATCTAGGAGCTTCTGCCTGATGCAAACAGCCACAAACCACTTTTGACAAGGGGGCATGACTTGGCATTATTGAACAAGTCAGTATTTAGAGGTCTGCTTTGCAAGAGGAGTGGGCTTTCCAAGCATCACTGATACATAACAGCACATCTGGGAGCATAAAGAGAAGGAAATTCCAATTGTAGGCATTAAAAAGGGCCAACTAAAAGAGATTCAGTGAGCGCTTTTGATCTTATTCCTCGCCAAAACTCCGTACCTACAAGATGAAGTAATAGCACTCCCTTGCAAACACATCACAGGATTTAATGGATGTGTGAACCCCCAGAGAGCAACAGTCATATTGCCAAAGAACAGAAGAAACCTTTACAGGGCCGGGTTACATGATAGCAGCTCCGTATACCACATATAAGCTCTCTTCTAGAAGCTAAGGAGAGACAACACTGAGTAAAGTAGACCTTTCAAGTCAACTGTACAAGGTCATGTGCTGTTTTGGACACTCTCTGTCTCCAACAATATCTAGGAATTGACCTTCACCACTGCTAGAAACACAATATCCTTGAGCCCAAGGTGAAGCACAAGTTGGGCTAGCACAGCTAAAGCTGAAGCATGGGTGAGGTACACTGACACAAGGAAGATGATCCATTTTCTTAGAGTGGACACAAGCAGAGCACAGGTTGGTCTCGTACACTTTCAGAGTATGACAATCATTGCCTTTGCAATTTCCAAAAGACCCTAGAAGTCCATATGACCATGTGATACAGTAATATTAGACATTCTTATTCAATTTTCTGTGACAGACCTAGCATGGAAACTGGTTTGTACAAGTGTACTATACAGGGCAGTTCCTCCAATGTGACCTATCAAAATTATCAAATAGGAACGCAGGGGGGTGGGGGGAAAAAATCTGTGACATGACTATAGCAATACAAATCCAGCCTGACAGATAACAGCTGGGCAACTGATGCCTACAGAAGTGCAAATATTCAATTAACAACTTTTATCAGCAATAACCGTAGACATCCCTTGATGCCAGGGAATGCAGTCACACCAACTGCCATAAAAACAGGGAAAACACACACATTAGCAGAGATCTGCAAAAAAGCACATCACTGTGTGCTCAAGTCTACTACTAGCAAAAGTGCAAAATTATTTCACCGAAAATCTGAAGAAAACAATATTTAAAATATGCACATAGATGGATTATAAAGCATTATATCTTCATCAAAGGAAAATATCTTCCCCCTTGCTTCCCTCCCTTCTAAATATATATCTATCTCAAAGAGCTACCATTTTCAAGCTCTTGGTTTGCTATTCAAAGGCTCTTTATGCAAGACTTGGCATTAGTAACCAACTGTCACTAGCAAAACATTGTTCAGGAAAAGTTCTCTCTAATTATAGATGTCTTCAAAGAGCACCACTAACATTTGCCACTTCAGTAGCTGTATGAAAGTCCCCAGGTTTGCCTGTTGACTCAACCAAAACAGATTCCATAGTGAAAACTCAAAGGCAAGAAAAGCTTCTTCAGACCAGAATATTAATACTGTGTGCAATAAATAACACTCAGATGAGTGTTATATTTTTTATATACAATATTAACAGGTGTTAGATTTGGTTTGTGCAGCTGCTCAACCAACTAGCACCAATGGAATTGGAAGCCCCAGTCAGTCACAAGAAACATGTCCATTCTGATCGGCACAGTCAGTGCCAGGCACATTAGGTACCCATAACCTTTACCAAACAATTTCATTATTCTAATTCTTTATTTTAAATGGCATTGCACTAGCTTACTAATATTTTATCTATTTAAAGTGCAGGTTGTAGTTGAATCAGATTGTTCTATCATGAGCAAACTGGTAACATAGATGTTATTCAGTTCCTCTGGTACCGGAGCATTGCAAAGTGCTGCATGCTACGTAAGAGTACAGCGACTGCCCAGTGATCATTTACGCCTGATTAACACTGTATTTAGAAAAGACTAGTACCATTGAGGATACTAAATCACTAAAGTGCTTTATCAGAACACCATGGAAAAAACTTGCATTGACTACCACCCACCATGACAGGGGCAGCAAAGCAGAATCTGAAGGCATGCAACCCTTGGTCACTGTACTATTTATATTTCTGAACACAGGGAACGTTTCAGACTCCAGAATCTACTCTGATCTTCAGCCAGCACAGCAAGGTCTTCCTTCTTCACTGCTCCTGGCTTAACACAACACAGCATCCCACTCAGAATTGCGAGTACCTTTTTGATAAGGCTTGTCTGGTAAAACAAGCACAGCTAGCAGTGGAAAGTAGGATTAAAATCTAAAGTTATGAGCTTTTAGTGAGCAATAAAGAAATCAATCGCACTTAAGAAGAGAGATACACTAGTACATCACATACTGTCTTGGAATAAACTCTCTCTGAGTACTCCACTGTGCTTTTAATAAAACGAGTATGTTACTTAACGCTAACATTTTTTGCCAGCCCAAATACTGCACAATACACTGACAACTGAGCAAATGCCCAGGACAATCCATCCATTCATGGCCACTGGAGTTCATCATTCCTACTTATTCTTCATCCTTCGCAGATGCAGTAATCCTTATGAATGCAGGCTTTCTTTAGATTGTAAGGAACGGCAATAGGGCCATAATGAAAATCCCTCCAAAGAAAATCCAAGCCTTCAAAGCATGCACTGAAGGTTTGCTGATCTGTACAACGGTCAGCTAGAAAACATACACGCTTTTCAAAACAAAACAGGAAAACAGTGGAAATTGGTCAAAAAGGGTTTATGAAGCACCACATAATTCAGATGCTGTATTTCAAAAGCTGCAAAATGCTTCTGCGTAAATAAAGTTGTTTTTCAGCACCCTCCCTCCCAAATACACAGGAACGCTACCTTTCTCCACTCCTTTGTCTAGGGATCAATAACTCACAGAAAGAAGGAATGACAAAAATAAAACAAGGTTATGGATATGCTGAAATGCTGTTATGGGCACTGCGGAGCATTCTGCTGCTTCTGTACAAAAAGTATGTTCATGTCAGCTCCTGACAATGGTACGTCCTGAAGCTGCAGCATTTAAAGTAGTTATTAAGAAAAATTACTGCTGCGATGCCTATTCATGCCAAGGACCTCAAGAGAATTACTGCTTCAGTGAGCCTTCCCTCAGTAGCAGGCAAACCAGCTGCATAGGGCTTTTGCTATAACTCAATGTGAATAAAAAATTACCTCACAAATTCTAAAAACAGGTTATGCAATAGATAATGCAACACATTTGCAATGAATGCAAATACACATTCATTGTGGGGGGTTTTTTGCAAAGCTTTTAACAAGCTGTATCAATTTAAGCAAGAGGACTTGTTATGAAATATGAGCAGGTTGAGCAACAATAAATGGAAGATCTAATTGGGTAATTACGTAGCTATTAGACCTGTAAGTATACAGGATCAGTTTGGGGATCGGAGCTAATTATCAGAAGGAGTAAGCAGTCTATTTAGCCTATCTTTTTCTTCTGGCATAAATAACTGTAATACTTCAGAAGGAACAGCAGGACTTTAAGGACGAGTACAGCATTATCATTGTTAGCATAACATTTACAGTTATAAGATCCAGATGAAAGGTGCAGAAGAAAATGTCACCTTCTGGATTGTAATAACAGCAAAACGCAGACAAAAGGTGTGCCCAGTTACTCATGCTAAATACTGACAGACTGAACTGCCAGATCATTGGGAAAACACTCATCAGATTGCAGTCAGTCAAGTTTTAGACTACAAACATAACAATAAAAACAAATTGGCAGACATAATTATTAAATATATAAAACCTACATATTCAGAAACCAGCATAATGACTGGGCACTACTAAAAGATTTTGCTTTGAACACTGGGTTCAGCTTTGGTTACTCTTTGAGCAAAAGATCATCTTCTTCAGCAGTCTAAGTGGAAGATTTATCACCAAATTCAACTGAAAGTTAACAAGGTGTGCACAATTCCCCTGTTACAACAGTGACTAAAAATCTCGCACTGAATCAAACAGAAATAAAGGACTGAACGGATCTTATGAGATGAGCAATGCACACAGTCCCTGATACCAAGACACTCAAGGTAAATACCAAAAACCCCACAAAAAGCCCAGGAAACTCCCCTACTAACTTTTTTTACCAACACTCAGACACCCCCCCCCCCCCACAAAAAAAAAAAAAAAAAAATCAGCTCTGATTGTAACTGTTGACTAGAAAAAAGGGCACAAGAAGTCACTCACTCACACGCCTGCGTGCCCAGTGAAGGTGCAGCAATGGGGAAGGGGTGCTCCAGTCCCCACATGCTCTCTAGCACTCACACTTCTCCAAGGAGGGACATGGCAGCCCACTCTGAACAGCTGCTCTAAAGCAAATATCATGGACATGTTACAGGCAAAGTCAGATTGCTTTTAATTGAGGCCCTGTATGATCATTACAGGAGCAAAGAGCATGCACAGTGATACCACTCTGAAAGAACACATCCTTCTGTTTAAACAATGTGACATTGCGTCCTGGTTTTGCTAGGATAGAGTTAATTTTCTTCTTACTAGTTAGAACAGTGGTGCTTTAGTTTCAGTGTAAGACTTGTTATGAGAGGAATGTTGATAAAAGTACTAATGTTATTAGTTGCTGCTGGGGCTCAAGGTCACCGTGTTTGGCTGGTTCACAGCTGCATTAGGACCGGGAGGGAGAAGCACAGTGAATAGCAAAGCCCAAAACTGGCATTTGGATGTGTCAATGAAATATTCCATATCATATCCTGTCATGTCAGTATATTATCTGGGGTTGACTGGAAATCAGGGGTATTCTCTCAGGGATCACTCAGGCTCGCTCTTCCTGGGGTTTGGGTTGTCAGGACTGTCTCTGCTCCAGAATCGCTGGCTGGCACAGGCCGGGCATCGGCTGGAGGGTGGTGAGCAACTGCACTGTGTGTCACTCATTTGTATATTCTGTTATCACTGTTGTTATCATTGTCATTTTATTTTAATTAGTAAATAGTTTTTATCTCAAGCCACGAGTCTCCCTGCCCTTTTCTTTCCAACTCCTCTCCCTGGTGGGGGGCGGGTGAGGCAGCAGGCTGTGTTTGGCTGCAAGCCGAAAGGGTGAATCCACCCAAATCACCACACATTGAAAGCCAGGCCCAGTCAGGTTTGTGGTCTAAAATAGATAACAGGGAGACTTGAGGCACTGAATCTTTGCAATAGGGTAGATAAGGTAGTGATGTTAGAATAAAGAAAAGTTCAACTAAAGGGCACAGTGACAAAAGTTTTGGCCACCACCAGAGGACTCCTAAAGAGACTGGAGGACTTCATTGCACACGTGGAAAGGACATTTACATAAATTAATGGGTTCCTGGAAATGTAATGAATATGTTAATAATTTCTTGGAAAAGTAATGATGAATATGCATGTTTTGATAGGATAAAGCTTTTGTAGAGAGATGAATGGGCATGCACGATAGGTGGAACGATCCCCCGTGCATCCAGTGCCATAATAAAGAATGGCTGCTTCTTAAGGCTACATTGGTGTTAAGAAATTCATTCCCAGTTTCAGTGACAACAGCACTGACTGCACATTGGAGGGTTCTGCTTTTTACTAAACAGAAGAGATGATGATGGTGGAAATCACCGAGTAAGGACAGAATCACAGCTCGTGATCCAAATTCAACAGCAAGTTTCCTGAGCAGCCTTGAGCAAACATTTCCTTTTGTGTACTTCAGATCCAGTACTATTTTCCATCTTTAGAAGTCAAAAAATATTAAGGCTTCTCAATGCTTGGATGCTAATATGGTATTTCATGGAGCTGTAAATACATACACACACTTCGGGTTTTTTCCATTCCACATAAAGAGGTATAAAGTGTAGCGAGAAGAATGAGATCCTAACTTTAGGCTGATGAGCAGCAGTGGCCCAGTGATTCCCCTGCTCCCTGCCATCACACCATCCCTTCAGGTGTGGCAAGTAAGTAGGAGTATGGAAGAGGAAAATAAAAAAAAAAAGGCAGCAGCATAAACAGGTGACTAAAACCATTTTCAATGGGCTGAGCAATAGTTGCGATGGTTCAGAGATGGTGCAACTGACATTGGCTTCTGAGAATGTATGCCACATAGCTCAACAGCCTAACCCCAGCCGCAGCCAGAAGCCAGCCTCCCCAGTTAAGCTCCTGAGGGAAAATGCTCTTTTTCAGGATTACCTACTTATAATCACAAAGATTTGAGGTTACCGGACTGTGACCCACAGACTACATAGAAAGGTCTGCCAAATCACACAGGAATATAGCAATGAAAAGCCTAGACCTGTAATCAGAATATTTTTTCTCCCTTGCAGAAAAGCTTCTAGTTTTACAGCTATTGTTTTGTCCATTATAGAATGGAGCTCTGGCAAACAGCTGCTAACAGGAATCAGTAAGGTCTTCCCAATACTTTTTAAGAGCCCCAGAACACCCTCCTGGTCACACATTCCTATGTGTCAACAAGCTGCTGTTCCAAGTTCCTCAATCAGTAAGGCAAATACAATGTAACAGGTAAGTCACATATAGTAAGAATTGTCAAATTTAGGAGTATACCTAATGATTACTTAAGGTGCATCAGATTGCCATTGATCATATATTTAATTCAATATCTGATTCTTAGACCTTTTATGTTCTCCATACAATATACACTCAGTTGATGTTTCAGGATTATAGAACAAGGGCATGTAAGTTTCTTTAGTTGACAAGTTTTTCTGGTGTCATTAGAAAAAAAAAAATACCATCTCCATACGTAAAATGTTATATTTTCTGTACTAAAGCAAACATAAGGAAATACCATTTCCAATCAAATGAAGCATCAGAAAACTCTCTGAGTGCTCAGATAGAGAGTATTACACAAGAACAGGCTATTCTGGAAAGCGAGTAATTCAACTCTGAGGCACGCATGTTGTTTGGGGGTGTACACACGTGGGTCAGAAATGTGACCAGTTCAAGAATCAAAGTGGCCAGCGAACACCATGCAGATATTGCATCATTTGGGTTCTGGCACTTTGCCATCATTGCAAAAGCTGCCAACTTTTATTCTTAAGCATTGCCCTTTTCTGCAATTAAATGTTCTGAAGATCTCAGTAGATTAGATTCACTAAAAGACAATTCTTTACAAATTTGTTATAATCTAATGTTACAATTTGAGTTCATTTCCTCATCTGTCATTCCAAGAAAATTCCATAACATAACCTGGTAGTAAATAGTCATCAGTGGTCCAAGTTTTGTTCTTATAGCTGAGCAATCTGTACTTTGCCCATGAGTGAAACTTTAAGCCTTCTTTGGAAGTCCAAGGCCTGAAAAGTAGATCTTGCTTTTGACACAGCCTATTAGCAAGTTAAATAATGTTATCTTAATTCTTGTTATAATTAAATATTCATAGGAATGGCAGTATCTTTGCCTTTCACTTCACAAAAACACTGACTCATGTAGGATTAATTTTAAAAATCTAAAACAGTAATGCACAGAACCAGGAGGACAGCTGAGAACACAGCAACAAAGCAAGAGAGGGTCAAGGAAAAAAAGTTACTTATAATGCAAACAGCAAAAGTTTAATCTGAACACAATTCTTCTCCTGTGCCTCAAGAAGCAGAGCATTGAAAAAGTCAGTGTTGCAATGAAAGCCCGGACTGTAGCTGTGTAGAGAGAGATGGGAATTAATATCTTGCATACATGTCACCTAGAAAGAACCTGCACAGCTTAATCAGCTCGCAGGTGAAGACAAGGTATAGATCTTTTCAGCAGTGTTAAGGGAACTGGCCTGAGTGATGGAGAAGTCTGTAGTAGCAGGAGGAAGAAAAAAAATAGACAATTTATTCAGCTATTCTGAGCTTGAGCCAATTCCCACTTCCCAACATGCAGGGAAGTGGGCAAAGATTTTCAGTTTAGACAGGAAAAAAAAAGTAGGTCTGATATATGGAGAGAAATGCAGGTTGTCAGCATTAAGATAAGCTATTGGATGCATTGGATGTGCTTTAGGGAGAAGTGGAGAAGTGACAAGGAAGACTTTTAGGTGATTTCCACAAAAAAGTGGGCAGGCACAATAAGTATAGTACTTCCTTCAGGAGAGCTAAAAGAGAAGACCAGAAAATAATAGTCAAACCCATAGGAATCATTGGAGGGCAAGATTTATCTGTATTTGTGTCAGCACCTCCAATATGAAGAAAGAAGAGGGAAAGGAAGCTACCTGAATTCATATAGACATCCTCCAAATGTGGGGAGTCTCTAGTTTCTCTTGGAGCTGTGGTAGAGGTAGCACCTAATACAGAAAAAGAGCTTGTGCTCTGGGAACAGAGAAGAAAAAAACAGCCTATGACTGGCCAGGGAGTGTGGCAAACCAAACGCTTCAGAGGCATTTTTTGTTTTGTTTGTTCTTATTTTGAAGAGCATAACTATAAATTTAAGCAGTACCTAAGAGATTGAGGCCTTGATGTGGGGCCTCAGTTTCAACAGGCTAAGAAGAAAGTGTTCATAAACATGAAGTAGATTGTGCTTACACCTCCTGCCCTGACCTTCCAGTCTTCAGGAGACAGGCTCTCTCATACATACACAGAACATGTAATACAAAGTTTTGTCCATCCCTAATTAGGCTTGACAAAACACTTATGTATCTGACATCATAAGTGCCTGATGCAATGAGAAGATTAAGTATTTGTGCCTGAAGTACAGAGAAGAAGAAATAGAACTGTCCTATGTTTTACATTTTGGAAGAGATCCCAAAACCATTAGCGCTGAAAACTGAAAATGCTGAAATACACTTAAGCATTTGCCAGCAAGAGCAATAAACTCTTTTTATGGTTCCCTGAGGCTAATATATGGGGAAGGGGGGGCATAATCAAGTACTAGATACGGCCAAGATATCTATGTTGACATTTCTTTGTTTCATGCAGTCACATGTAAAAACTGAGTATGCTGCAATTATATTTAGTTACTGCAGCTGAACAAGCCGGTCACCATCAGGAAACCACTCACTGGCTCTTCAGTCATCACACAGTGCTGACAAAAAGATTAATTTTATATCCCTGAATCTCTGTAAAAGATCATTAAGAGTACATCACCCACCGGATTTTTTAAGAGCCCAAGAAGCATGTGTGTGTTCTAGGGAGGCTCCTTCTCTCAAAGAGAGAAATTTGGGAGTAGCAAACTCTGAGAACTTGGTAAGTCAGAACTTCAGAGAAAAATTAAACCTGGTACAGAAACAATCATTCCATTCAAGCTCCTGAAGTCTGAAGAATGATCTGGGGTTGCACAGATAAACACCTTTCTCTGACACATGCAAACATGGTTGAAAAAAGGTTAAAAATTTCTAGAGATAAAAATCAACTTCATGAGCAAAATATTTGCCAAGTTAGATATACTGCCATGCAGAGATGAAAAGCAACAATGGTTAGGCTGAAACGCTGCACCGGCACTCAGCTGCCCATATGAAAGTCTATTTCAGAAGACTACTTCACTCACACCACCATGTCTTCAAAAGACTTGCCTCGTCTGACAACTATTCACTGTAAACATTGTCTGGTGGGAATATGCTCCCTGCGAGACACCAGTATTGCAACTAGGTATGACACAACAGTACCTTTTATCCTGTGCAGCAGCCAAGACTGACAAAGTATAAAGCTTCAAGACAAGCTAAACAAGCAGAAGTGCCCGCTTCAATTTTGTGAGCCAGAAAAGGATGCTACAGACAGCCTTGCCACACGTCTGTGGAAGGTCATATGTATATAGTCACCCTCCTCTGCTGTTAATATACAACATCACATAATATTCTAGTAGAACATCAAAGATAACCCAGGAGGAATGATCAGGTGACACTTCCACAACAGGAATATGCCTTTACACAAGTTTTCTTCCTCCATACTTGTTCCTGTATTTTTCCAGGCATAGCAAAACTGCAGTGCAGCTGGTGATGCCAACCCCGTGCACTGTTTCATGTCTCCTGTGAATGCCCTTTCCACCTCAGGTGGCATATCCCTCCCAACTAGCCAGGGAAATCCCTACATGTGCCACTTCAAACTCCTCTAGCAAGTCCAACTTCTAAAGGTTACTTAGAAAGGGTCAGTTACATAGCAAAGCTAAAAGCCAGCTGGAATAAGTTGTTATTTCAGGCCAAGAATAACAAGTTCAAATATGGTATCTACCAGCAAACACAAATAAAGTATGAATTGTATTATCTCTCTCTCAACCACTTTATGTTACCAACTTCATTGCTCATACACAGACAACCAAATACAGTATCAATTAGGTAAAACCTAGGCAGGTCTTTGATGATTGCTGTTAGAACAAAAAGCCAACAGATCACTTTCAAACATGCCCAGATGAAGCCTCTACTTCTCCAAATGTAACTTAAAAAAAATACTTCACAAAAGTGTACAAAAGCAGAGTTTGTCATTCACTTACAAAAACAGACAGATCCTAAGGCCGCATATAATGGCGCTGGGTACGCCCCAAATGTAAATACACACTCTTCAGCCTCAGCAGTTTTAGATGGTGCAAGTATCCAGCTCCATAGCAGGTGACTTGTATGTTCAGCAAAGGCTGTAAAGCAAGTTCTCTAGCTGCAGGACAGGGTGGATTCTGGGGCTAAACACTAAGAATTCACTCACTAAGAAGGCAACTTAGGGAAGAACAGTCAAGCTGTCTCCTGGATAAGGAAGCTACTCCCAGGAGAAAGGCTGTTACACTATCAGTAAGCACAACGAAGACGGACATGAAGGAAAGAGCAAATAAGGATCATGTATTAGTAAAACAACAGCAGAGAGGTATATGACACTTTAAACGCATGTCCCCTTTTACTACTGAAGGAGTTGATATCAAGTGCTAGGAAGCAGGGGGGTGGGGAATAATAATTTCTCAGAATTAGTATCCATTCCAATAGATATTATCCATTCTAATGGATTCAAAGAGTACAAATCAAAAGCTGGTCATATCCTTATGGGACATCTGATATTTTTAAACTATCATCAGTTATAACATCTTTCTATTAGTATCTCATATTCAAAGCAATGGCAAAGGTTAACAGCAGTTTTCATATTTAATCCAATTCTTGAATTAATGGGATAGCTCCTGAGCCTCAGAAGCAATGACTACGCTCCTGGTGTGTTGGCACCAATCATGGCCAGAGCTTGCCCTGCTGCAGAGCTGACACAGGGAAGAGTCACACACGGAGGGGACAGCAGGACACACACAAGCAGCTTTATCCTCAGCTAGCTACTGATGGTAAGAGTTGCAGGTGCACACACAACCAGCACGTTGAAGACTGTCATCTTATGCACAGACAAGTTAATTACATCTTAGAATACTGTGCTCCTTTGTTTCCATCCTTTTTTTGCCAAGAACAGTCCCCCAACTGCATAACAAAAGGGAAGGAGAACAAGTCAAAGAGCACCTACTTAAAAAAAAAAATCTCCTCAGTACTGATTATTTTTTTTAAAGCATAAGTGAGAAACAAATACAACTGTGGAGAGGCATGGCATTCAGAATAAGCATACCACTTTATTTAAACATTTCCACAAAGCCAGCACACCAAAGTGTCCATCAGACCCATGACTCTGCCCCCCACAAGGAGCTTACAAGGTAACTGAAGAGGAACCAGTAACACACTCATTACATGCACTTAAAGTTTGTGCCAGGTATTTCAGTGGCCTCCAGCTGCCTTTAAAACCTATTTCAGCAGGGTGGGGGCAGTTTGAAAACCCTGCAAGCAGAGAAAATGGCAGCTATGGAGAAGTAGCCCAGACTACAGCAGACCTGCAAGCCTCCCCAGCATGGCTTCACAGGCAGGACCCTCCAGCAGCAGCAGAGCTACCCCATTGCTGGGACACCGGGGGCAGCAGCCCAGGAAAGCCCACAAACACCTTCTGGCAGCAGTGCCGCATCTACAAGGGCTTTGCCAGGACAGACCTACCAGGTAGGGGTGTGATCTTTTTCCATGCACCGCTGACACATACAGCTTTATGAAGAGAAATGCAGAGCTTAAACCCAGCCTTTGAAACTGAACATGAAATACCGAAGCCAGGAAGAAAGCACAGAAACCACGCATCTGCCCTGGTTAAGAGCACAGTTCCTCTCCCCTACTCTAATTGAGAGGGAGCCTTCAACCATTTCTGCCCAATAAAAACCCAGCTTTTTCCAGCATAGCTTTCAAGAGCCTTTAGGCACTTCTAAAGTAAAGTTAATTGTCTGATTTCAGGGCATTAAAAAAAACCAAACAAACCCAACACATTTTTATACCATTTCTCTTTCTCTCTTCACACTCAGTTAATTGCAAGCTGAAGTGCTTTTTAATAGGGAGCGGGGCGGGGGGAAGCAGTGCATTTCAGTTAAATTACCCATCTTTGGTAGACAGAACAGATCTGATCTGCTGAGAACAACTGTGTATTTTTTACTACACTAGTAAAAACCCCTTCAAGATAAATAACCTTCTAAAAAAGTAATTGCTTGTATCACATTCTTTCGATATAGACACCACTTAGCCTAAAGCAGGGGGAGAAAGGCTATATTCAGTATTAAATGGGGATAAAGCCCTAATCCTGAGCCACAAATAAGGACTCTGTTGGGGACGGGGGCGAAAGACTCTACAAGTTGGCCTGAACACACGGGGACAGTTCAGCAGCTCAGTGCCAGACTCGCAGCAGTCAGCACATGAGCAAGGAAAGAGCACCCACACTACACAGCACCTCCTGGTAAAGGGATAGATAGGAAGTGCAAAATATTTCTACTTCTGGCCCCTAAAAGGCCCAGATACATAGTTCTGGACTGCAGGAGATGCCCTATAACACATCTGGGGTTGGTTTTTGTTGGGGTTTTGTTTGTTTGTTTTTTTAATGATGGTTGAACTGTGGTTCCTGCTTCAGATTTCTGGTTTCTAGATCAGTAGCAGGGTAGGTACTGCCACCTCTACCTAATGGAGAGAGTGGCTGTTCAGATAGCAGGGGATGGGGTGGAAATATCTCCCTACCAGGAGCAAGGAAAGGGTTTCTTGAACTACTCCACAGAGTAGGCTGGGATGGGGAGGCCAACTTTCAGAAGGAAGGATGGGAAAAAAGGGCTACTATGCACCCACAAAGTGAGGTTTATGGGGACAGAGAACACAAGGGGGAGCATAACTGGCTGAATGATGACACTTGTCTGTCACAGGGAACCAAGCCTTCCCATCACTGCTTCCAGAGCTATCCATGTGTGCTACAGGAAACCCTCCTGGCTTGTAGGCAAGGCCAGCTCCCTGGGAAGGGAGAGTTTGGGCCCCAGAGAGTCAGAGTCAAGGTTTACACCTGTTTCCAGTTGTACCAACTTTGCTGACAGTAGGAGCTGGGAGCACACACAGCAGAAGTCTTCAGAGTTTCAGCTCTGTTAGTGAGCCCAGGACACGCAGTAGTTTAGAAAGGCATTTCACAGGTTGAACCCCTGCACCTAAATGCTGGCCAGGACTGGTTGCACAGGAGAACCAGAGGCACTTCCAAAAGCACCCTGATGCACAGCAGCTAACTGCTTGGGGTAAAGGTGACTTCGGTGTTAAGATGCTCTAGTCTTTCTATAGCACAGAAAGTGAGGAAGGTCTATAAAAGACAAAATGCAAGAGAAGGCACAGCTAGAATCACTTCAGTCCTGCACAACACTTAAAATTACATATTAGAAAGAACAATCTGAATTGTTCACTCTGTTCTGCACAAGGCACAAGTCAATGCAACATCGTGAAATCCAGAGATAAGACTACACACCAGTTGCTACATAGATTTTTGTTAACATAGCCAAGAAAACACTCCCTTCATCCTCCTTATGGATGATCTTCTAAGATCATCCATAAAACAAAGGCCTAACGTACCAAAGGGAAAGGAGACAGATGAGAACCAAGACCTCATCTATCCAGTCCACCTTCTCCACAAAACAGAGAGCTCTAATGACCGAGTAGAGCAGCACTGAGATGGGGACACCATCAGAACCTGAGAAGCAGCTTTGGGCATCCTGTAGGACATGACAGATTTTACAGTCCCTCACCGTCCCCTTTACAGTCTTCTCAGCAGCACCAAGAGCAGAAGCTGCAGACACTCTGCATCTACAGAGGAGCTCAATCCTTGTGTTGCTTTAGGGATATCCCTTGTAGGGCCTGTTTATAGTCATATTTCTACTGCAAGGTAGCAAAGAAAAATCTGAAGTGGTTGCAAAATATTCTTCTGAAGTGGACTAAGGAAAATCCCAGGTTCCTACAGGGCCCAGACAAGAGCAATGGTAACCTGTAATGCACTGCAGAACCACCTTGCTGTCTCATAACAACCTTGTGCACCAGACTTCAGGTTATGTAGCCTCAGTTCAGCACGTTCCTACCAACACAACCAGCCTCAGTGCAGGCACACAGGAGCAGAAGGCAGACACACGTGTGAGCTCTGCAATACTGAGGAACTGGCATCTGTTTTTGATAACTTTCTAATTCAGATGCAAATGACAGGATATGCAAAGGAACACCTTCCCCCTCAGCCTCCACCTGGTTCCTACAACCATGTGGTATTGTTGGGCAGTACCAGCTTTAGCAGACATTTACATACCAAAGTCTTCCTCACGTAGAGGAAATCCAGGGTTGCCATTTCTCTCTTTTTTAGCTCATTCTGGTGATTCTGGTGCTGATTTGATAGAACATCTCATGAAGCTGAAGTTAACAAACTTAAAAATGAACTTATTTATCTTAATTGCTATTAGAATCACTGCTCTCCCTCAAAAAAACCAAACCCGAAACCCACAACAAACCATAACCCCCACCCCAAAAAAAACCTCCCACATAAAAATCACTGCTCTGAAGACTACAGCTGAATTGTACTCTAAAGACATTTCAGAAACATTAGCAATTTAAGCTATTCAACTACCCCCCCTGAAGAGCAAATCTGAAATACAAGTGAGTTAATAACAGAAGTGTAACATTTCTTATAAAAACCTCTCACAAGATAAAATTACAAGTTCCACCCAGTCACAGGACACAAAGCAAACTCAGAAACAAGATTTGCAATACAATTAAAATGGCCTGAACAGCCAAGAAATTGAGGGATACTCACTTTGAAAGCCTGTAACCAAGTGATTTAAAAGAATATCCAGGAAGAACAAGCAGGTTGCCAGAGAAAGGAAAATGTTCTCAAAACTGGGTACCCAAAGTTGTAATCTAGTATTAGAAGGCTTATATAAAAGCAGCCTATTAAACACCAACATTGCCATTATTTTTAATGGCCATGGAGTTGCATTAGGTCACCTCTAGCCTGTACATAGACTAGAATTGTAACAGAGAGCACTGCAGCAAGATAAGATAAAAATAAGCCTTTTCTGTATCTACACTGTGGATACAAAAACCTCATCTGATAGAGTATTTCAGAACAAATCTGATATTTTTATCCTCACCATTTACCTCATCTCTATAATTTCTGACGCATAAAAGGTAATATCAGTTTTATATGCCTCTTCATAGATTGGGTTTTTTTCTGTGTACCCAAGTCCAGTTTTGCTCTAACTTTTACCTCCAGTGCAGTCCCCAGGCAGTTCCAGAACAACCCTGCAGCCAAGAATGTACCTGGTAGGACTGACCCGTGCTGATATGTGGGTTGCCAATTACCCAAATTATCACTTATGAAAAGGGACAAACTAATATCCTAATGGGATTGTTACCACTGGATCTGTTGGGACACACCTACATATCCAGGCAGCTGCTTCCTAAAGAGCAGAACACTGGGGAGCTGCCCTCACTTCCCATTCTTAAGCTCTTCCCTGAGCTCTCAAGGTGCATGGTCCATGTCCTGTGGCTCCCTACCACGTGGGAGTCTCAGATCCTTATTTGCTCTGTTGTGGGTTGTTTTTTGTTTGTTGGGGTTTTCTTGTTTGGTTGGGTTTTTTTAATTGCTCCACAATGACCTGCATGAGTAATGCTGTTGCTGGAGCATCTGCAGAACATTTGCCCCATGCAAGTACTTAACTTCCACAGAGCAACACCCGTGTTACAGTTTCAAGTCCAGAATTAAATTGTATTTAGCACTCTATAAACCAAAAGCACCTCCTGGATTGACCTGTTGATAATCACAGTGCAATGGCATTGTACATATTCAATTCAAATCAGCGTTGCACCGGAAATGTGCAGCTTTAGGTGCAAAGTATTTTAAAAGTTCAAAAAAGTTAGGTCCCTTCCTCTTTCAGGTACAAAATTGTCAGATCTAACACGTGCAGCTGAGGTCTGTAACTTCATATTACTTCATCAAAAATAAGATTTTTAAAGTTGCAAGTAACAAAAAAAGAACAGCACTAAGTCATTAAATGCTCATGTAAACTTCATGTTATTTCACATCTTAACAGAAGTTTTCAGAGAAAGATACTTAACACATCAGAATAATACAGACAGACAAACAGCATCTGTCTGTTGAAGAGACAGTGGCAACACAGGAAATAAGAAACATGGGAAGACGACATAATTATTTTAATGACTTTTAAATCTTCAATTGAAGCAGACAAAGTTATATATAAGACAGCAAATCTGGACACAGCAGTAACCTTTGTCCTGTTGAGGACTGAGTAATGAGACCCTCACACTGAAACTGCCAGGCAGGACAGAAGCCTCTCATTCGATAGGCAGCAGAAAATGTGCTACTCAAAGTCTGGAAGAAATGCAGAGTTTGGCAGCACCAGCAGTACTTGGGCTCTGGGTCTTTTTAGCTGGGTAAAACACATGTTGTCTTTAACAGGAACGTGATCAAATCAACAGCAGAGACATCACAAAAGTAGAACAGGATGTGCTCGTATCTGGATTCTCAGAAAATGTGAGAAGTGTCAGTTAAAGTTCTGGCTGGAGGCAGCTTCTCTGCTCACCACTTCAAGCCAGTGTCATGCCACCTGACTCCCACTGCGCTCAAGGGAAGAGGTCTCATTGCACGTTACTGTAAATTAACGTGGATAGAGAAGAAAAAAGAAATCCAGCTCTACCACCTCTTCTTAAAGAACACAAGAAGCAAGCGAGGATCAAGACCTGCAGTTCTAACTAGCTCAGGTCAAATGTGTATTTGTTCTAATACAATCATCCAAAGATTCACCACTTTGAAACCAACAGTTTTGGAGGGGTTTTAGGTGCAACAAGACAGTTTTTCCTAGGTCATTGTCTCTACAATAAAAAAGAATCAGTACTGAAGTGCTAGCTTACTTCTCCCATGAATGAAAGCCACTTACTTACTCAGGTAGCATTGAAGACTGCTCTGATAGAAACACTTTAATTTTTCTGTCAGAAAAAACTGAATGCAAATCAAATGTATACATTTTAAATGCATACATAGCTTGAAAAACATGCATTTCTTAAATACCAGGTTATCAGCAAAACAGAAATCCACCTCTCTGTTTAACCACTATCCTTTAAGTGACAAAGGAGGAAGAGGAAAAGCTCCTATTTGAAGAACAAAGCCTGGTTATCAGAAGTGTAACAGTTACCATGACACTTGCTTTATCAGAAGCATAATGGACAGTTACTGTAACACTTGCGATGTTTTTTTCTTTGCTCTAAAGGAAGTCTGCAACACGCTGAAGTGAAGCCAGGCCACAGCAGAGCTTTACTGACACCAAGGCCAACAGTGTCACAAAGGAACGGAACTCGCTAAAGGTGTTTCCTCAGACGTTTGCTATGACATGGCAAGAGTCATTTTGCTTGGGAGGGAGGTGAGAATGTATTTTGATATGCTGAAGGAGCTCACCTATAAGATGGGTGTATTGAGGAAGGATCTATGAAAATGAGATTATTTAAATGAGGACACACCAAGAACATGCAATGGTTTGAGCCAATCATTCCTCCAGCAGTGCTGCCTGTGGCACAGGAAGGGCTATAACCTTCCTAATAGACAATTTCAGCCCTTGCATATCAAATTGGGAATCTAGCATCCATTTCATGGATCAGGAACTGGATGTTAGAGTAAACGAGTTTGAGCTTAATGAGAGGCAGAAGTTATCCAGTTGAACAATTTCTTATTTCCCCCACAGCTCATAAAAACTCATACCCAAATACCCCTGATGCCCTGGTACTTGTGTTGCACGCATTAGTGGTC
The DNA here is from genome assembly GCF_000700745.2 of Antrostomus carolinensis. Taxonomy (NCBI): domain Eukaryota; kingdom Metazoa; phylum Chordata; class Aves; order Caprimulgiformes; family Caprimulgidae; genus Antrostomus; species Antrostomus carolinensis. Next base: position 810 of record NW_010328268.1, on the reverse strand, counting down.
CCACAAACACAAGATTTCCAACATAAAATAAACCACCTAAATCACGGAAATGGTCTTAAAACATAAATGAACTTTCTGAAGGTGACAACACCAGGGTAATATCTAAACATCATCTTCAGTACAACCTTACCCTGTCTCTTCCAGTCAGCACATACACAGTTAATCTAGCACTATTCAGCTGCTAAGCATTACCGTGCTAGTGCAAAAAAACCATATACATACATATATATATATATATATATATGTGTATGCCCAGTTGTTTGTTGGTTTTCCACGGCAAACATGAAATACACAGCAATGCAGCAAAGAGATCAGTGACTAAGAGCAAACTGGGATGGTTTAAGAGAAGCATCAGCAGAGGAAAATTCCACTGCTTTGCAAGCAATCACGTAGCTCTCAAGAGCAGTAATACTCATCGGGGAGGAATCAGTTCACTTTCCCCCTCCCCTTGAGGGCCGAATTTCCCATCTGTGGTTACCCTCCGTACGCTCATCC
>NW_010328268.1:0-216 GCF_000700745.2 Antrostomus carolinensis | reverse complement strand
CCACCAGCCAATCACCAGCAGACAAATCATTTTTTAAATGGATGGCTGCTCCTCATCGCAACTGTTTATGCTCCGCGTAGCAAACTGCGCACCAAACACGATCGTGCGGGTTCGCAGCGGAGCCAGTGCCCCGCGTCACCCCTTCGGGGCTCACCCGCGGCCCTCTGCGCCATCCATCCATCCATCCATCCATCCATGGCACCAGCGCAAGCCCAG
>NW_010328267.1:491-4601 GCF_000700745.2 Antrostomus carolinensis | reverse complement strand
AGATATTGCTGCCTGGGAAGTAATTGTGGAACACAGAGCAGGTGTCTTTCAGAAAATGTCACCTTAGCTGCAAACAAACAAATGAACTCGAAGGAATTCTTAGAAAATTATAACTAAGGTGCATAAATTGATGGACTTCTTATTCTTCCAATGATGGACTTCTCATTTTTCCCATTCTTACAAGGAATGCAGCCTGAATCTAAAATTAAGAAGGATGAGCAGAGTAGAAATGGAGGACAAGTCTCTACTGTTTCTTGTACGACACAGGAGCCTCTTGTGACAGTCACGTGTGAATTGTGAAGCATCCGAGCGTTATGCAGGCAAAAGTTGAGGAATGTACTGCCACAGAAATAGGTACAGGCCAAGAGTCCACATCCACTCTGAAGAAAGTAGGACCAGAGAATCACTTTATTGACTGCTATTGATTTAGGAGGTGTAATTCCAGTAAAATCCCTCTCTGGAGAGTTCTCGTGTTGCCAATAGTGAGTGACTCTCTGAGGAATCTTCCCAGGAGGAGATTGCTCTGCCTGCAGCTGCTATGATATAGGGCCAGATCTGATGCAGAATGACAATATGCAATCTAACAGATTTTCTGCTCATGCACCATGATTCAAGTGCTTCTAGTAGAAACAGGCAATGCCCTGACCTATCCCTTGCTTCAGTTATATTGCTCCTAACACCATATTATCGTGTTTCTGTCTTCTGAAAGGTCATCTTACAGTCTACAGAGTTAATAAGCAAATTGGCAGGTGCCAATATGTCTTGGTAGTTGTGCTTTTCTCTTCTTTTGGACACACCATATTCAGTAGGAAGATTACTGTGGTTACTCTGTGTTTACAATTAAAAATTAAAAAAAAAAAAATATGAAGAGAGCTGATTTTAAAATCACTTACCAATAAGCCACCATGAAAGAAACCACAAAATGACCTGCTGCTGAAGCCACCGTGACAATGTGACCGTGGTTGTTGTTCATCATGGCTGGCAGAAAAGCTCTTGTGGTCTTGAGAGTCATTGAGACCAAGAAGCAAGAAAGATGGGGTGGGGAAGGAGGAAAAGAATGTTTTCTTAGACATATTCAGCATTGACTCTGACTATCATGGCAGGCCTGAGGGTGGCAGTGACCCTTACCCACATGTGAGCAAGAATGTTGACTTCAAACATTCTTTCAATCTGGTGGTCCTGAGTGGAGAGCAGGTCGGCAGCTGTAATCACACCAGCGTTGTTCACCAGGATGGAGACATCCCCAATTTCCTTTTTCACCTTTGGGACAGGAAAATAAACAGAAAGGTGCATGTCATTCATTATCAAAAAAATGTCAGGCTGTGGAAAATGAGCAACAATTAATTTAATTCTTAATGTTGTTTCTTTTAGGGAGAGGAAGATCACGCCATGTTTCCAGATGTGGTACAAACTGGGTTGTAGTACCATGAAATCTGGTTTCGATCTGATGCTTCTCCCTTAATTATTGTCAGTATTTGTAGCCTTCCACACATTGTCTACAGACACAGCATGCTCTGTGTAGTCACAGCTGGGACTATGGATGTATGGACTGTTTTGAGCCAGCTGGACCACATCCTTTACAAGAAAATGTCTCAAAAGTCCCCAGTGTTGTCTGTGTGCTGTTCAGGAAACTAAAAGGCAGAAGTTCCCTCAGGGGCTGGAAGTCTAAAGAGCAAACTTGGCAATGAGCTGTGATACTCTGGAGCCTCACAAAAGAGCATGACAGCAGCTGTGATCTCAGAAATGCTGCTTCACTCTCTGTACAGGAAGCAGCAAGAAGTGGGGAGATTCCAAGGCCTCGCAGGATTTGCGCACAACTCCTCTTCTTTTCCTGACGTCTCTGCAAACCGAACCTCTTTGGGTCAGCCTTTGGACATGCCCCTGCTCCCCTACCTTCTCTGCAGCACAGTAGATTTCCTCCCTTTTGCTGCAATCCACCACGAAGGTCTGAACAGCAGCTCCCAGCCTTTTGCATTCTGTGGCCGTGTCCTCAAGGCCGTGCTGCAAGAGGCAGAAAAGAGAGACACGTGTGTGCAGCTGCCCCCTGCCCCTGTGTCACTGCTCAGGCAGCGCAGCAGAGCAGCGAGAGGCTGAAGATGTCTCTCTCTTGGTGGTGTCACTGCTGCCAAGCCTCTGAACTGTTCATAGCCACTGTCCTGGTTTTTGCTAGGATAGAGTTAATTTTCTTCTTAAATGCTAGAAAGCACTTGTGTTTTCAGTGTGGGATCTGTTATGAGAAGAATGTTGATAAGGTATAAGGACATGGTGTTTGGGGAGTTTGCAAGTGCAGAGGACTGGGGGGGAAAGTGCACTAGGTAGCAAAACCCAGAACTGACAGTTGGATGTGCCAGTGAGATATTCCAGATCATATTAATTCATGTTCAGTATATTAACTGGAGCTGATGGGAAAGGGGGGGATTTTCTCAGGAATCGCTCAGGCTCACTTTTCCAGGATTGCAATTTTGGTTTCGGGGTTCCTTTTTACTACTCCTCTGGGATTGTTATCGGCAGGTGATGAGCAACTGTACTGTGCATCACTCATATATATAGTTATCATTATTATTAATATTACTATTTTAAGTTTATTTTATTTTTTTATTATTAAATTGTTCTTATCTCACCCTACAAGCCTCCTTACTTTGACTCCTCCAATTCCCTCCCTGATTCCCTGAGTGGGGAGGGGGGGGAAGCTGTGAGTGGCTGTGTCTTGTCTGGCTGCCAGCTAAGTTAAACTATCACAGCCACCCAGAAAAAGAGCTGTAGCCAGGCTCCGTGGGAGGACTAGTATTCTGACCTTGAATTTCTAACCTGTGTAGAGTGACTGCCAGAAAGGGAATGGGGCAACAAGAGTGAGTTTGCCTTGGTAAGGAGCACATAGCTCTGCTGCAGAAAGGGGGCACTGGGTGACTTTCACAGCACAGCAGGCAGAGACCGTGGCTGTGAGCAGAGCTCCGACACTCTGGAGAGATGAAAAGTGGCCCCATGTGTTTCTGTATTCACAGACTGGATGTGAGAAGAGACGTGTGCTCCAAAGGGCACAACGTAGAGAGGAGTTTCTTAGGAAACTAAGAAACGTTTGACACTCACAGAACAGAAGCTCCACTAAACCATTATATCAACCCAGTAGGTGGCTTTGCTGTAGCCTTGTCCCCAGGTGACAGAAACCCATGCCAGTGGGGACCTGTGCAGTGAAAAGCCCTAGTTTACAAATGGCCTGGGAGAGCTCAGCACTTGACAGAAGCTCTGCAGGTCCCTGGGTGAGTGGTTGGACAGCAGCATGCAGGAAAGGTTTCAAACACAGTGGATCAGAAAGTGCAGAGTTCATGATGCCATCCTGCAGCTGCAAGAAAAAAAATCAACCCACCAAAAAGGAAAAAAAAACAAAGCCAAGCCTAACATAGGGGATGCACAAAGAGGGAGGATATTGTGCAATATTTTCAGTGTCTGTTCATGCCACATATCACAGCCAAGATCAGACTTTGGCTGTGCTTGTGTTCAAATTCCACATCCATGTTCTTAAAAAGATATGGCTCGGGGCAAGGGTGGTACACAGCACTAGTGTCCTGATGTGTAAAGAGCTGCTGCCAAGTGTTCACCCCTCCATACAGCTCCTGCACAGAGTACTTTGCCTTGATCCCTACTGAACGACACTCTGTGTGTTTGCAGCTGTCCATCCTCCACTTGCCAAGATCTTTTTGCATTCTAATCCAATTTAGCTGCAAGGAAGAGTTTGGGCTGGTGTTAGGTGTTTAGCAAGGAGCCATCTACACATGGAACTGTGCCAGGCAGCAGGGCTCACATGCAGATCAACACAGTGGTGCCTGTCCACATCCTCCAGCAGCGTATGGAGAATATCTGAGGCCAGAGGCAGTGAGCAGAAGGCAAAGCTGCTTCTCTGGAGAAATGGCTTTCTGGTCTCACCATGCTTTTGTCTGCCAGCACCCACAGGACCCGGCTGGCCTCCGTGTCCCCTTGGGCAGGTGCTCCCTGACACGCTGGGCCCACTGCCTCACTGATCAGCTCCCAGTGACTGTGGGGCCCAGGCACCTGTGTCCTCTGGTGCAACTGGGGACAAACCCAGCACTGGGACATTCAAGAAGCATCTGGGCA
>NW_010328267.1:0-296 GCF_000700745.2 Antrostomus carolinensis | reverse complement strand
CCACGCCACGCAAAGCCCCACGGCCCGGGGGGTGAAGGAGCCAGGAGAGGGACTGTCCCGTTACCTTGTTGATGTCCCACAGCACCAGGCTGCTGTGGCGCTTGGCGAACTCGAGGGCAGTGGCTCTCCCCACGCCATGGCCAGCGCCCGTGATGAGGACGAGCTCTCCGCTGACAGACTTTCTCTTGACGGGGACAAAGAGCTTCACCAAAGCCTCCAGGTAGGAGTAGATGAGGGTGGCCAGGAAGAGGAGAAGCCCCAGCAGCGGGTTCATGGCTTCGCTCGCAGCCCGTTGA
>NW_010328266.1:1002-31593 GCF_000700745.2 Antrostomus carolinensis | reverse complement strand
GAACAAACAGTTTACTACCTATTACAGTCCCTAGGGTGTTCTTTCACGTGGTACTTCTAACCATAACCTCTAGAAGTTTTCTTAGATACACAGCTGAAATCTTAAGATCCATCAAAAATATTCTTAGTGTCATTATTTGAAGCAGTCTGCCCAATCACCAGGATCCTTAAGAATGGGCCAAGTGTCTGTGCCATCTCGGGGAAACTCTTCTGGCCTCTCTGCACCCCAGTGCTGGCTGTTTAATAGGTGGCAGCAGCTGCTAAGTGCCAAGGATGGCTGTGAGCTGCTCAGCCCCTGGGACGAAGGCCATGTGTGAGTGCCTGAGACAGGCTTCCAGGAACATCAAGATAGAAGGTAGTTTAAAAAAGAAAGGAAGGTTTACTAAAAAAAAAAAAAAAGAAAATCCAAGTTTCAATTAAATATAGACTCCTCTTCCTCTGAAGAGGTTCTGATTTCCCATCACCTCTTCCTGAAAATGTAGACAAACACTTCCCTGCTTGCAGAGTATAGCTGTCTACCATGAATGAGTTTCCTGCTCTGAGCATCACTCCTAAGGTGTAACAAGTCTTTCAACAGGCAGCAGGGCATCTTGAGGCTTGTGTGCTATGATTAAGTCACTGGACCCTCAGCACTGCAGTCTGCTTGGTGCAGGGGTCAGATTAAACGTGTGTAAGAGGAAAAGGAATATGCTTTCCTCATTGTTGTGAGCCTTGACATCAATTGTTTTATTTCTGCAAACACTTAGAGGTGTGAGTAGAACAAATACCTATGTCCTGGTACCCATGTGCCTTTTTATCACTTTCTCTGAAAACTCTCTTGGTAGCACACCAAAAGCTCTGAGAAGAAGAGACTGCTGTTGTGTTACTGATAAAGTAAATCCCAGAGTTGTCAGCTTTATATATAAAATTCTAATTTTATATATATTGTTGCCTGGCATAGGGACAAGCAGAGAATCACAAAGAGATCTGGGGTGTAGTCTGCATTTGTTTTTACTTTAGGCTTTTGTTTGGCAGATCTGTAACACTACTGAAGTCAGTGTAGACTCTGATTTAAAACATAAGTTGTGACTGTGCATGTATTTAACTTAAGCCTATTTTTGAAGAACAGTTATGTAGCACCATTTAGAGCAGGTTAATATCCATTATTTATAATGAGCAAAAACTATTTGGTTTGTTATCATTAACGTGTCTGTTGATATTGCTATAAGAGTAAAGCAAATAGTTTGAACAGATGGGCAGTCTGTTTCTGAAAAGTGGGACTGAAGAGTTGTGGTCAGAGTAAAACCAGATTATTGGCATCTTTGCCATTTTGCAGATTATTTCTTTTCAAAGAAACTCCCCCCCCCCTCCAAACTATTAATATTAGGGAACTAAACAGCTCTTTCAAACATGTTATCATGGATAGTGTTGAAAATAGTTCTACTGGGAAACCTTTTATGAGCTGAAGGAAATCCAGTCAAATAATATATTGTTTTTATTGATGAGCAAATATCCAAACTGAATGGGTTCATCATCTCTTTCTGCAGAGCTGTGAGGGACTCTGGGGCCTCTCTACATCACTGTACAGGAAAAGCTTGTTGTGGCGCAATTTTGCAAGCTTAAATGTGGTTTCCCTGTCTGGAACTGGGCCTGAAGGCAGGTGCCAGACAGCTCCTTGGCCACCTCCAATCTTTAGGGCTCTCTGTACCCATGGGACCTGCAACTGCTGCTGGCTTCACTGCCAACAAGGATGCAGGCAGCCATATGCTGGTCTGGAAATGTAACATGCTGCTGCAGGTTCCCCCCAGCCCTTCCCTCACTTTTTTGTTTAAACCTGGTAATACGGAAGGTTGAAAGGCAAAGGTTTTAAAAAGGCACATCTGTGGACCACGGTCCCTGCTAGAGCAGCAGTACCCACGCTGAAAGTATGGAGCAACAAGAAAAACGGTGACAAAGAGAATTAAAGCCAATGCTGGGATCATCTTTCAGTCTATAGAGTTCACACCTACAATAAAGAGCTTTGATACTGAGGGAAGCTGCTCGTTTCAAAGTACTAATATAAAGCAGAAAAGAACTTGCGTCCTCTATATTAATATTTTACTTCTGGATTTCTGTAGCTCAGTTTGGCAAGTCATTTATCTTCTCTCATTAGTGATTAAGTGTATCTGCACAAATATTTTTCGCTGTAACTTTTGTAGGGTTTTTTTTTCCCTCTGTACCAAAATACCTCTTTTTCCTCCAGAGAACAAAGAAAATAGATTTTCTGACCATATGGCTGCTGCAAAATGGTTACCTTGGCAACTGTAACCTACAGAACTTCTTAAAACTTTTTCCCTCTGTGGATACTTTTTCCTAGTGGTTTGATTTCAGAATCTTGTCATCTTCTCCAAAATCATTACAGCAGGTGGAACAGAGGTTAACCATAAACGCCCTGGAGTGTGCTAGAGCCCTGATGTGTCTTAGAATCTGAATTTATTTGTAGTGTTCAAATGTTTTTAGCTCTGCAGATGTTTGGCTCAATTTGCAGGACACTTAACAAATTCCTCTTGGAATTAGTGTGTTATTCTTTACATAAACACTATTGAAAAGTGTCCAGTATGGTTTAGAAAAACAAAGACAACTTGAAAGAGGAAACATAAAGTTGATGTGGCTTTGTACAGACATAAGCATCCTTTTGCTTGCAAGCAGTTGGCTGGATCCTAGTCTGTTGTGGTACAAGACCTGGGACCATTCTGCCTCTTGACCCCACCTACCTCTAGTGCCCTATGGTTGCTGCACCTGTACGGAGAAAAGGGGAGAGAAAAGAAAAGCAATTATTGCTTCCCTCCTCATTAGGAAGTCATGACCCTGCCTCTGAAAAACACTAAGCACCCTGCTCCCCTTTTATTTTTAGGGGTAAAATTGTGCAAAGTGTAATTTTCTAAAAAACCTCCCAGCAAAAAATGCTTGATTGTCCAAAACCCGCTTCATTTGAAATTGCAAAACTTTAAGACTATTTCTGAAGCAAAGCAACAAACTGGCAAATACCCACTCTACAATCTGTGCCTTGCTGTGTTTCAGCAACCACAACATGGATTTCCCAAATAATGATAGCATAAGTATTACTGCCAGGACCCTGGTCTCAACTACAGTGTGTGTGGTTGAGTTTCCTGCTTGTAGCAAGTTTTGAAGACGAGCTCCAGAGTGTTTTTACATTCTGTGATCCAGATGGAGCTATTGGTTTTACATGTCATATGTAGACATCACACTGATTTTTCTGGTGTTTCTGCATTCTTCTGCATGTTGTTTGGAAGATAATCAGTAGTCTGAGTTGCAATTCAGCAAATGATCAACAGAAGCACCTTGTAATAAAAGTAAGGAATTAATTTCAAGAATAAATAAGATTTTGTTACAATCCAGACAAGGCAGTGGGAAGAGCCAGTCTTCTAAAAATGTGAGGACCAAAATGGAAAATTATTTTGTACTTGAAAGCACAACATGAGAAGGATAACAAGGTATTTCAATAGTCTTTTAGGTACCTTTAGAATCACAGTGGTGTCCTGAGCATTGTCAACTTTTTATTTTGACTCCTGTAGAGAAAGGCAGGAGTGGAAAGACTTCCACAGAAAGAAGGATTCAGTATATCCCCGTGTCCAGTACTTCCCTGAGCTACTAGCTGGGCGCAGCTCATGTGCTGACCTGTTCTAGCTTTGCTCTCCTCTAAGGCCAAGCCCAGCCTTGGGGCAGCCCTGGCTTTCTCCCTTTCTGAGCAATTACCAACACCCTTTTTAATTGGGCAGATAAGATCTTTTCTGATGCAACTAAATACTGTAGCTTCCTCCTGGACTGTAGACTGGGAGCAGGTTGTTTCTGTCTTGCCAAGCCAACCATTCTCAAAAGAAACTCTGCTATCCTTTCTGATATATCCTAATTCTTGAAGTTAGCATTTCATTCCTGAGAAAGTACAGCCTCCATTTCTTCTGTGATTTAGCCTTTACTGTATTTTCCTAGACAAGAAATAGAAAGATAAGATACTTCAGGAAGTGGGCCAGGACAGGACTTCCTGTCCCAAAGCAGTCAAACGATACAACAAGATTAGAGGCAGCTTGGAGAAACATATTTTTTTTTTTCCCCCCTCATTTCTTTAACTTTGGTTTTATAATGCTGCAGTCCTGTTAAGGAGGAAAATTTGGAAAACACCTGAATTAATCTGTAAGTTGTCAAAAACTCATAAGTTGTTCTATTAAAATATTAAAATGTTTTCAAATTTCCTATTTTCTTTCTGAATGAAACAACAATAAAAAAAAAAAAATCCAGAAAGCCCTGCTGTAAACAAATCCCACAGGCGTTCTCATCATTAGATAGTAAAACACACAGGACAAGATGCTGGATCTGAATTTTTCCAGGATAATAAATGCATTCAGTGTCCCCAAGAAGAAGATTTTAAAGTGCATTTTCTGCAGTGATTTAAATAATTCATACTCAAAACCTCTGTTTTACATAGTGTTAAAAGGGAAAACACAAAACACTGAAATAAATAGTCATAATGTGCTGCTAAACTAGGGACAACATTTTAGAAGTAACTCACCTCAGTGTTTAGAGTAATTAATTATACAGGAATGTGAATCATTGCTTCAGCATTCAACCCCTTACACCTTCTGCTTAGAGTGCTGTTGGGAACAACAGGAGAAGGTTTACTCTGGAAAACCTCAAAAACAGTTATACAAAGGGTTTTAGTAACACACCTCATGTCATGGTTAGTGTTTGAATATTTGATCAAGCATCTTGGAGGCCTTGCTCATTAAATAAAAGGCTAGCATACATTTGGAGCTTGGACCAGCTTTTACACTTATTTCTTCTATCCTTTTGGGATGCTATCCATTTATTTCTTCCTCAGATCTAAGCCATTCAGTGTTCTGATAAGTCAGTGGATCATGATTTCTGCCTTTATCCCCATGGACACAAAAACAAAAGTCAGAACTAAATTTACCTGTGTTACCTTGCTGCTCGCCTGTATAATGTCTCTTTAGATGCCAGATGCAGTTGTCATCCTGATTTTGACTTCTGAGATAACATAGATTGCTGCTGTTCTCTAAGAAAGGAGTAACTGGAATATCCCAAAAGCTATAAAAGAGCAGTCATTTGATTTAACCTCAATTATTTAGCATGGAAAAGTCTAATAATGCTATATTGACTTCCAGGCAACATAGGAAACCCCCTACAGAGACACAAAGAGGAGGATCATGTCAGCCCATATGTTCTTATAAGGTGCACCTTACTGTAAGCTCAAGGAGTTAATTAATTATTCAGGCATCTTCAGACACCAGGTAATTTTACAGAGTTCACAGGGAGTGAAACTTCTGAACAAGACTCTCTGGCAATAATCTGTTGACATCAGCTGGGTCAGAGCAGGAGCTTGCAGAAGTCACTGATAGCCTGAAAATACTGATCCTGTGGGGTGGCTATGGAGCAAGTGACCAGTTGGCCACAGAAGAGCTCTAATGTGAGGAGCAGGAGTGAGTCTGTGTGCTCAGCTCCTTTGCAATTGCTCTCCAGAGGAAGGTTGGAGGAGAGCAACTGTGACCATTGAGGATGTAGCATGCTTTCAGGGCATTTTTGCATTTATACTATACCTGTGCATCATCTGTTGCATTCTTGTGAGATCAGGTTTTTTATCAGGATGACTTGAGAGCAATTACTTTTTTATGCATTAACAGCTCCTAGACCAGATTCACAAATATTAGAATTATTTGAACTCAGATTATTTAGGAAGGAGAAAGTAAAATATAAGCTGCTTCCAGGAGCTGTCAGGCTCCTTGAATGATGTAATTGACACAAGAATTTTCTGGAAAAATAAGTCCTGAAACTTTCCTTGTTTATGGCAAACTATAAAGGAATTTTTGGAGATGGCAGTATTTCTCATCTGTAGATAAAGTGTTACTATAAAGAAAGCTGAAAAATAAATGAAATGCAACTTGGACCTTACAAGGGTGTATTAATGCCTTCTGCAGAAAGTCACAGAACAGTTCAGATGTTCTGTGCCAAATTCTTGTTGACTGCATATGCAGGCTGTATAGCACGTTTTATTAATTCAATTTATTTTTCAGAGAAAATATATTTTCAGGTTTCATTAATTAATGCTGATCTTGGGTAGCTGATTTGCTATCCTGATAGCTGCTGACTTGCTATCCTGAAACCTGCTATCCTTTTGTTTGCTTTCTCATGTTTGATGAACAATGTCTTATTCTCTCTTTTGCCATTATTTGTGGACTCTGATCCAAACCCACTGTTTGGCCATGCAAGATTACTGGTGCTTGTTCTCGCTTAGTTGAAGTCAAGAGGTTTTTCTTCAACATGAAATGAACTGTGGAGCTCTTGCTACGTGGTGTAGTGTCTAGTGAAAGCATTTTTCTACTCATCAAGTGATTGGGCAAAGAGGTGGATGTGGTCCTTTAATATGAGGACACTACTCTTGGCTCAGAAGTGCCCACATTAAATATCTCCAGATAACTAAAAGAAGGGAAGTGGATCTTGTCTGACTCCTTCCTAGATATCTATTATTTCAAAAAGCATCCTTAGAGTGAGCCAGCATAGCTATTTTAATGGTTTTTTAAAATTATTTGCATAAAATTTTGTATGTATTTTTATGATCACTATAAAAAAAAAAAAACCTATATGAATTTTTAAAGTTTTTCTCTATTCTTTCTTACCTTTAAGGATTGTTTATTTTTTTAATTATTGGTTTCCTATCAAGGGAAGGGCAGCGCTTTGCAGAATTTGAGCATGTGAGCTGAGATATGGATTCAGTGTGAGGATTTAGCTTTCTTTCATCTTTCTAGTACATCACCAAAGCATTGCCTTTGCCTCCTCCCCAGGAAAGGAAGACAACAAAGAAAATGTGTGAATGCTGGGTGTAAGCTTTGGTGTGGGGCTGACAGGACAAACTGGCCAGAGACACTAGTGCAGCAGGTTATTGAGAGTGGGGAGAGACCTCGGACTCAGGCAGACTGCTGACAGAGCAGAACCACTCTTGGCTGCCAAAGCTTAGGAAGAGGCATTACAGAATGGCTCAGTTTCCTATAAATGTCTTGGCTCTGAACTGTTGAGAGCATTTGACTGTGGTTTTAAAGCTAGAAAAATACTACCTTGGTCAAGGAAGCACTGACCCAACACCTTGATTTCTATAATTAAAAGATTAGTTTAGGCTTATTTATTATACATGTTTTCAGGGCCTCATCAACATCACAGTAATCTAGAGGCTGTCTTTGTACCTTTAAAAGAGATTACATTTTTAAGAGGCAGCTTCTGCAGCTATAGAGATTGGAGAGATGCAGTGAACAAAAGTGCACTTGAGGGTGCCCTTTAAGCATGGGAGCAAAACTTCAGATTCTTTGGCAAAAAGTTCTGCTTTTATGATGGGAAATGTCTATCTTAATGGCAAGTTTTGTTTCACTCTTCAGCTACTGCTGCAATCACATTAAAAAAAAAAAAAAAAAAAGGAAGTAGACTTATATCTAGCTGGAGCTGTGATACTTGTGCTATCTGTGAGCCATTGCTTACCAGGAACTAACTGCCAGTGCAGAGGACAGGGTGCACCTGTGATGTCCTACACCAGGCTGTGATGCTCATCAGTGAGACCATCGTGGTTTTTATCCTGAGCATACTCCGAGCCAAAGAACCAGGGGAAGTTTTTTCATAACATATGTGGGCAAGTCAGTGCCTGTGAGGCTGCAAGGAATGAGAGGAAATAATTTACTTGCTGGATGTAGGAGGCTCTGAGGTCTGGCAGGTCATCTCTTGAGTGATAGATGGTCAGCAAACCAATGACATTTAATCTTTTTCTTCTATTCTGAGTCCCAAGAGATCACACAGTTGAGAACAAAAAGTGAAGTCCTTGCTTTAAATGAACCCAATAAGTGGCGGCAGTGGGTGGTTGCTTAAAAAATAAAAGGGACACAAAGTTTTATTTTCACTAGCAAATGGCACATCCACAATTAATATAGAAATCTACTGAAATATCCAGCAACCTCAGCATAAATATGTGGCCAATGGAGCCATTGACTGAAGGGGTTTGATCACTGTTGTCAGTGATCACTGACCACTAAGCTGCTTTGCTGGCTGAACTGAAAGGCCCCAGCAGATGGTGGCAGGTGTCATAGGGAGGTCTCTGGCTTGATAATACATGCTACGAGAGAGATGCAGGACTTGTGACAGTGATGCTGGCCACCAGAATTAACTGCCTGAGCCTGATAAAGAGGCAGTTTAGAAGGACACATGGTTCACTTTCCACAGATGAAAGTCATATTATTTATAACCTGCAAGACAGGCGAGTTGTAGAAGGTTCGGCAGATGTAGGACAAGATCATCACATGGAAGTAGCTCGGGTGATAAGGTCTCTGTTTCCATTACACTACAAAGTACTATTCCAAACATAACCATGGTAGACATCTCTAACCTGCAGTATTTTGTGCAATATCTTGAAGGTTTTCAATAAAAGGATTTCAGGTGGAGCTGGTTTTGACACACTCCACCCAGTTCCACCTAGACAAATGCACCTGCTGCTTTCACAAAAATTCTTAAATTTCTTTACAATGCAAATAGCACACTTTCAGATATTCTTTCTTTTAAACTCTGTCAATTATTTTTTTGTCTGTTTCTCAATTGAATATCAGTACTCTGATAGAGGTCTACATTGTACTAACATGCCAGTGCCTGGTTGTTGTCAAATTGTGATCTTAGAATCTCTAAGTCTGTAGTTATGGCGTATTTCTGAAAACCATACCGTAGGTATGCAGCCTTAAAGACATGCAGAGGCTACTTAAATAAGTGCTTTTAGCATAGTCTGTTTGAAAAGAAATACTTTATTGGAATAATTTATCCTATGAATGTTTGCATGCTTGTATATAAGTTATTTTGATAAAGTACCTGAATTCTACACAATACTAAACTTTCCTTGTCCTTCATCTCATTACTGATAGTACCAACAAAATCTCTCCTCTTTTCCATTGTGTTTGGTAATGGGTGCTATAACATTGAACCTGTATAATCTGAAAAGAAGTATCTACATTTTAAGGGATGCTTATCTGGGAACTTGGATTCAGTCTCAATTGACAGTATCTAAAAGGGAGAAGTCACTTTTGAGTGAAGTCAAATGCTGCACCTCATTTTCTGTTACATTATTTTTTCTACTAGTTGTAAATTTTGACAGTAATCCAGAAATCATGAATACAAACTTCAAAGTTGAAGCAGAAACAAATGTGTGTGAAACAAGAGGCAGTATGTTTCCTTGGTTTTGATATTTTTCTTGAAAGTGAACACCTAGAAGATAGTGAACTTCAAATACTATTCGGAGTTTACTAGAATTTTGTCTCCAGCTGCTTTCACTAATGGAAAATTCAGATATTACAGCTTGAAAGTGGGAAAAGTTGAGAGAATTCACAGCTATTAATACCCTATACTCAAAAGTGCAGCTCATGATTCTATGGAAAAGGCAATTAAGGATGACCTTATCACTTCATATAGGCAGCAGCTTAACATCTATCCATCTAACACTGTGCTATTGAAAAATCTATGTTGAAGATAAATTCAAAACAACTATCAAATATTTTATCCCCTTTCTCCACAGTAAAGCTGTGTACCTTCTGCATTTGATCCAAAGTCTTTTGGGTTCTTTCCACTTACACCACTACATGTAGACTAAGAGTAAGGTTTCAGAAAAGGTCTTTAGACTTCTAAGCAAATTGTGTATTGTACTTGTAGAAAGGAATTTGAATGTGCAAAATCACATGATTCTGTATATGCCACAGTGGAGAACTGCTTGTTTGGTTTTTTTTTTTTTAAATCCAGCTTTGAGATCTAAAAATTCTAGGGGAAGATTAAGATGGCATTTGAGCAAAATTGGCCTTCAGGATGGAAGGTTTAAAAACAAAACCAGAAACAAACAAACAAAAAAAAGGAATTTTGTAATAAGTTCCCTGCACCATCATTTTGTGGAATCACAGTTCAATATATATTTGGGAATTAAGTCAATATTAAGGATATGGTAACTCTATCAGAGATAAGCTGTTGCATTTAACAGTTATGGTGAAATTGAGCTTTTAAAAAAATTCATTAAATGGTCCTTGACTAAACAAGGCTGACTCAACTGGGTGAAATTTAATTTTTGTGTCAGTTGGCAGAATATCAACAAGCTAGAAGCCTTCTCCAATTCAGCAACTTTTGGCAGAGGAGTGCTGCTGAAAAGGAGGGATTAAGTGCTCTGGTCTCTGCACTTGGTGCTGAAGGGAAGGTTTTTGCTGTAGAACAGTTCAGTAGCATTTGTAGAGCTACTCTTGTAGGAGAGGTCTGTAACCCTATGGAGAGATACTGACCCTGTCTTTGTTAGTCAATGTTGAATTATTCAGGGCATAAACCATTATTGCAGAGAAGGTACAATGTCACAGAATGTTTTAGTGAGTGGAGAAGCATCCCAATCCAAAGTGCAGGAGTGGGGACTGTTTGGTCTCTGAACGTAGCACAGACACGTGCTACTTCTCACTGCTAATCCTACAGACTGAAATCTGCCAGTGACACAAAGCCACCTACACATGAAAAAGTCAGAGACCTGCAGCATATGTAAGTGCGTTGTTTTGCCCAAATTGAAATTGAAGTTTCTTATGCCTATAGTAGCTGTCTCTTTTCTATGAGTGTCTGTTAAAATATGTAATGCCAGACTGCAGTGAATTGTAGCACAGCACAATACAACACAACTTTGATCTTCAACTTTGATATTTGATACAGAAAATATATTGATTCTAGTATATTTAACATAGTAATTCTGTTTCTCTACTATCCTTTACTTTTACAGAGGCTCTACATTATAGTAATCTAAACCATTGTATTCCATATGTTGAGATCTTTTTTTCTGTGATAAATTCAAGATAGGGTTTGAAAACAGGATGAAAAGGCAGAGAGGTAGAAAAGGTGGAGAGGTAATATAAAGTTAATTTAAGCAAAAATAAATAATAAAAAATTATTTCCCATTTTACCTTCCACTTTATTTGCTGACAGCCCTATGTCAGTTTGTCATCACAGCTGACGTTTTCTCCTTTTCCATGTATTTGAATTGATCAATATTTGTATTGTGCTTGCTGGCATCACTGTATCATTTGTACATTTACATGTACTTACATGACTGTAAGTTCCATTTCTGTATATTGATCCTTACCCTGCTCTGAAAAGCAGATATAGGTGGTTCTGTCTGCTAAGGCTGACCTTTAGTGTAATTTAAATATAATATCTGAAAACTGATGGCAACATAGGGGCAAAAGAAAGCAGGAGGTGTTTTTCTGTTTGTGCCTTTCAAAGAAATGCCAGTGTCCCACTGTGGAAGAGGCAGCACAGTAGAGAAGAGATGGCATAAGCTGTTGTATGAGAAATCAGAGCCTCCCTTCTGTATCAGCCTTTGTCTTCAGCATGTAGCTGGCATTTATTCTGATCAAAAGTTTCCTATAAGAAAGAAACCCAACATACCTAACTAGTCCTGTCAATCCTACTTGCTGTGTTCTTCTCCACCTTCAGTTTTCTAATTTAGATTATTCATTGCTACACACTTTTTTCTTACTGTGCATTGAAAGTTGTGCACAGGCTGTGATATTAAGTTTGTACTATTTTTATTTTCATCTTACATGACAACGTTTTATTGATTGTGAAGTTTGTTGCACAAAAGCAGTTGTCTGCTATGTTAATTAGTATTTTTCTGGTTGCTTTTATAAAGTGGGGACCTCACTTGAGATCCTGTTTGGAATATGGTTTATCTAGAAATGTAGATTTAACTTATTTTAATCTACAATCATTGAGGAAAAAAAAAGTCTTGTGTGATCCATTTTTCCTTAAAGATTTCTTTGACTCCACTGTCCCCTGCAGTTTCTCTACTAACAACATCCAAAAATACCTCAGAAAATGAAGATAAGTGAGATATTTCATATTTATTTTTTGCTTCTTCCAGCAAACATTCACTTAGCTGAGTTAACAAACAGCTCAGCAGCCACTCAAGAATTGTTTATGTTGTTATGGGCTGTCTGTGTAATAGCTTCCAGAGCTACCCAAAACCTAAAGAAAAAAATTTGCCAAGCTGCAGCTGGAGCACTGCAAACAATCCATGACATTTGGTGAAAGTTTAAATTAACATATGTTATAGCTAGCAACAAGGAAACAGCTGGGAAATATGACAGCTGTTATCCATAAATAATGTTACATTATCAACACCTATATTTATATGGAATTTTATTGTCTAAAGTTGTAAATAAGTATTTCATTACTTAACAGCATAACTGCACAGTAGGAAGAACCCTGGCTATCTTCAGAGTACTGCATGTGCTGTACAGCATCAGGTCGTCCTAAATTGACATCTGAAAACCCAAATTTTTTAAGCAGTGATTGAAGCTCAGCTTTTAAGCAGTGAAGTGCTCTCTGAGTTTCAGAAGGGTTTCCCCTCTACTGACACAAGAGGACTGAAATTATATTTTTGTTCTCCAGAGTTTACATTGTTGGACTCCAGATTAGTGTATGGTTGGTTTTTTGGTAGAGCCATCTAAAATTGGGAAGGAGACACTTGTTACTCTTTAAACATAATATTTTCTAGTTATTGATTCTAAGTCTAAATTTCTATGGTTTGTTCTTCTTTCCTGATACAGCAAGATTCAAGCTTGGCAATTTTCCTCAAAACAGCTGTTAAATATGTAATAAAAAATTCACTCCTGAGAATTTTATTAGCCAAGTGGAAAAAGACCTCTCTCTGCTTCAGAATTGAATCTCTTTGGTTTGTTATTTCAATTCATCCCTGGGCATATCAGTGGCAAGCTTAAGTGTAGTAAGAACAGTGGATAGGTCTCCCAAAATTAATCCATGACATGCTATCTTGATATTATAGATTCTCAGTTACTCGGAGATCCTTTGGTATAAACTCTAGATAAATACATATAGCAGTAGTAGTATTAAATAATTACGGTATAGCATAATATTTTAATATAGCCAAGTAAGATTCTTTGGAACTTATTTTTTAAATCTTAAGTTGTTTTGGTTTTTTTTTTCTTAGGATAGATTTAATTAAATTTTGAAATAAAAGTAATGTTGGCTACCTGGCTGAAACAGGAGAAACTGGCAACAGAAGGTTCAGAGTTCAAGTTAAATTATCCATAAGATGTTAGATTTAGGACTTGACTGAATTCGAATCAATCTGCTGATTACCTGCCTGTAATCATTTCTTATAGATGGTCTGTCTGAAATAGTAAGAATGGTTATTGACTACAATTGTCTGTTTTTACAGTGAGCATTAGTTTAATACAGAAGTGTGATACTAATTTCTTCCAAGTTTTCTAGACAACATCTCTTCAGTAAAAAATAAAAAAAAAAATCTCCTGGGCAACTATATAAATAATAATTGACCTTTTCCCAAACTGATCAGACCTGTAGGAGCAGTTTGGAGGAAAACTACAACTGCATCAGTTGTCCACTGGGTATTTTTCACTGGAGTATGGAGATAAGCACTGCCTGCATAAACATTTATCCTGGAACTTTAGCATCTAAAGAAAGATAGTTGACAATCTTGCTTATGAAAATCTTTGTAAAGCTGGATAGTAATTTATGTATTGCAAATACAAAGCCTTGTATTGGCAACAGCTTATGGTAAGGAAAATATTCACTGGGAATATATGGAGCTCAAAAACAAACAAATTGATGAAAAAAGGTCTTTTTATCATCAACACACTTGGCATATTGCTTTTAAATAGCTCTAATACAGATATTAGAAGATACATTAAGAGACCTATTTAATTCAGGCACTTTGCCAAGAATAGGTAATGATGTTGTTTACAGTTTGTTAATACTGAATAAAGTGAAATTATATTCAATTTTAGCATCTGGAGAAAACATGGCTTACTGAAAGGTCAGACAATTGAAAGGCTGCCCAGTTTCTAGAAAACGCAGAAGCTGAGGGTCTGATCTAGAGAGCCATAGTAAAAGTATTGGCAGAGAATTGAACTGAAAGGAATCTTATCTGAAATATTTATTCTCTCTCAAATTGCTGTATCGCATTCACTACTGTGCAAATTTTTATGTATGCTGACTCTTTTTAAAGTGAGCAAAGGCTATGTAAGAGGAAGTGGAAGCTGGAAAAAATAATTGCAACTTTAAGCCAAAAATTGGCATACCTGACCTGAAATTATTTCCAGGCAATTTGACATGCCTCATGCTAAGAAAAGTGAGGATCCACTTGAAGTAACCAATTTGTAGCAGCAATGACATAGATTTGCAAAGCTGTACCAAGTTGCTACAGTTACTTGGGAGGAACTAATTGGGTCATTTGTCGCTGAAGAGAAGTTTTTCTACTTGTGATATTTCTTTTCCTTGTTCCCCTTGCAGTGAAAACCCATTAGCACTCATCCTCACAGTCTTCAAGTGTGCTCTGGAAAAGCTGGTGGTTTAAGTGGGTATATCTGGGATACAAAGCATTCAGAATGATCCATGACATCTCTCTTGTTTGTGGTTTTTTTTTTGTTGTTTGCTTGTTTTTTCCTTAAGAAGTCCCATGTCCGGTTAGCAAGAAGTGATAAACTAATTAAACAACACCCTCATTTGATGACAGAGAAGACTTTCCACACTTCCTTGCCCCAGAGAACCTTGAAAAAACACAAAATCAAACAAAACCAAAATAAAAAAGAAAAATACAACCCCAACAACAAAACAAAAAGTTTTCACCTTGGGGATTTTCTATGGGAATTGGGAAGCACAAGAAGGCAACACACAACTGTGTTCCAAGATTTTGGACAAAGACTCAAGATGACTCAAGCTGTCCTGCCATTCTCTATGAGGGCATCTTTGTAGACAGAAGAGGTTCTCTTTTGTTTAGAATCTAAACTTCCTACTTTCTTTGATTTGAAAATCAGATTTGTTGTAACTTCAACTTACTGTTATCTACTCCCAAGCCAGATATAGCACTGTTATTCTAAAACTTAAATTCAGAAGGAGAGAAATAAATAATTAACCATCTAATGATATAATTTCTTGAATCAAAGATTATTAGTTGACATTCTTGAGATAGGTCCTTAGCTTCAACTCACATTGGTGCCAAAGTTGTCTTGGCTCAGTTATTCTCATACACAATTTCTAGCAGGAACTTGATAGGAAAATGTCTTTGCTTTCCTGACCTGTGAGACTCATTAATGACTGCAATGACTCTGCTGAATTTTGACAAACGGCTTACTTCTAAACAAAATAAAAACATGAACTATTCAGCCAGAAAGAAATCTGCATGCAATTAAGAACAGTTGAAGGGCAAGCATGTAACTGAACCTAGTACTTGATTACATAGTTATGGAGATGTGCTCAAAGTTTTATTCCAACCAAAATAAACAGGTGTGGACAATGGGCTGTTCTGGGGGGTGGGGGGGGGAAAGGCATTGCTCTGGACTGTAGAAGGAGTCATAGGAGCACCCACTAATAAAGCTGTGGGGCGGTGTTATTTGTAACTGTACAGCCCAAAGAAATATTCCATTTTACTTTTCTTTAGAGACTCCAATAGACTAAAAGTCTCAGTATCACACAAACATTCATAAGTACATCTGTCCTATGAATATCTGCGTAGTCTGCAAACATGCTGAGCCCTTTCCATGCACACAAGTCTGTTTCGGTCCTGCCTTAGATTTCCCCCAATTAATCTCCATCTTTCCACATTCTGATTTTCAGTGTAGGATAACAACACTGAATTAGAGGCCACGTGAAATACTGTGCTCCAAAATAACCTGTGTTTATTTTTTCAATAAGAAGAGATGATGTACCTGCTCCTGCTCTCTAGAGCAACAACAAGGATGTAAGTATTTTGGTAGTAATTAACCCGACTGTGATTGCGAAGTAGCAATCAAATTGTTTCTTCTTATGCATAATCCAGAAGTGGTCTTCTAGATAAGCAGAAATCAAGGATGTAATTTGTATATCTAGTAGCACATTATGAAAACACTACTCTGAGGTGTGTAAGAAGTCATTATTGCGGCACAAAGAACTTGTCGCAGTGAAGTGTGAAAAGCAGAGAAAACATTTAGAATGGTACAAAAGGGATATCCCTAACTAAATTTCACCAAATGGGACTAAATGTGACTTTTGGTGTGTTATGCTCTAAGATATATGACTAAGGATTTGTAATCAACTTGTGCTGGGAAATTATGAGAATATACTGGGTTTCATCACGTGCAACTCTAGGGTGGAAAGCATGTGTTTTAGGTGAAAAAGAGAGTGTTACCAGTTAGTGACACTTGTCAGTAGGAAATAGCTACTGAAAGTAAGGGCTCCTGCCCTGCATGAGAAGGCCAAGTGAAAGAGCAATAATTGCGTATCTGCTAGGAAAAACCTTCCCAATAGGGTTAGGAATACAGCTAAGGATGGAGTCCCTGCTGGTTCAGGCTGGCTGTAAAAAGCAGTTACTAGGTAACATGGTCTTTCTGATGCTCACTGTTTACTAAAGCTCCTGTTTACTGAAGACCACAGAAAGAGGAGCATGAAGATTTTGACAGAATACATGTCTGCTTGCAAAGGAAAGACAGACATGGGCTGGGAAATTAGAAGCCAGCTACAACCATTTAACTTTATTAATCAAAGATGTTAAACACTGAGGAAAAAATTGTATAGTATAATAATGTGGTTGATGGGGAGCTTGGAGACCTCTGTGGTGATTGTAAAACTGTAGGTATAATGACAAATATGAACAAATGTAACTGAATTTCCTTCTCTCAAAGTGAGTAACTATACGATTAGTGGAGATGTGTTTTGAAGTTAAAAGAAAATTAACAACCATAAGAAAATATAGTCAATGGAAAATAAAAATATTTATTTTAGAGTAAAAATTC
This sequence comes from Antrostomus carolinensis, assembly GCF_000700745.2. Lineage (NCBI taxonomy): Eukaryota > Metazoa > Chordata > Aves > Caprimulgiformes > Caprimulgidae > Antrostomus > Antrostomus carolinensis. The sequence goes on along the minus strand of NW_010328266.1, from coordinate 14,759 downwards.
ATTGCAACTGGCTACTAAAAATGATGTAATGAGGTGAAGAGCAAGGTTTTTCTCACTGTGCTGTAAACTGTAGGTAGTGAAATCTCTGGTCTGAAGGTTGTATTTCTTGTCACACACTAATTCACAGTACTCGCCTCTGCTGCTTTTTTGTTCTTGGGTCTGGCTAGACTATTATATCATCTAGAGAGTGTAAGGTTTTTCCACAGACTTTGAATAAAGACTGATAGACCCAAGAATTCAAGCAGATTAAAAGTCTTTTGTTATTTTTACAGCTCTTTCACAAATCAAACTCGTGCACTACTGGCTTGGATAGACACTTATCAACTGTACCCTTAGGATATTGGCTCTCTAGCTTAAATATTTGTAAACAAAAAGTGGAAAAGTGCTACTATTCACTCATATATGCACTTTCCAGGGACAATATACATCTTGAGTTGAATGTATTATTAAATACTGAGATGTTTTGATAATTGTTTTGCCACAGGACTTTATCTTGCAAGTGGGTTTTTTAAAAGTGAGATAGCAGGATGGCAGTTCTCTATCCATAATTCATTCATCTAAGCATGTATTACCATATATAGTTCATCTGCTTTAACTGTTTAAGTAATTAGCTATATTAGAACAGTATAGGATTCCAAAAAAAGAAACCCCAAACCTGCCAGCCCATCCCATTCTCCCCAACCTGCCCTCCACTCTCTTGCCCCCTGGCCACAAAAAAACCCCCAAACAAACAAACCCTAAATGCACTGTAGGCAAAGGGAAGGAGGTGGGAATATGGAGGCTGTTCCTGGTACATCATGGGGGAGATCCTGATGTACAGCTCTGGTACATTTACATTGTCTGAGGATCTTACCCTCTAGAGTTACACTTTCCCTATCCTCTATGTTGTAAATTTTAAGTCAGAAGATAATGGACATGGAGAAGAATGAGGGGAGAAGGAGACCCAAAGGCAAGAAAAGATATGAAGGAGAATATCCAACAAAGAAAGGCAAAGTATCTTGTATGGTATTTTTTTACTAGTTGTTTGAATTACACTATAAGTGTACAGGAAATAGCCCTGACAGGATGGATATCTCAATGAAAAGGTGAGATGTTCCCCATCCTGAAACTTCTCTAGCTTTTTCACTTTTCCAAGGGAATGCTGGCTTGGTTTCTTGGAGGAGCTAAGTTTCTGCATGCATTCGTGCATGGATGCACAGGTAGTGGCAAGGAGACACTAATATCCTTTTTTGTTTGTTTGTTTGTTTTCCTTCCTCATAGTTATGCCCTTCCAGAGATATTAACACATTTTGATCTTTTCCTGACTTGGATAGGGTTGCTGCCATGACTTTGGATTTGAGAGTTCTCTTTGAGTTTTGATATTTCTTTTCTTAAAGAGCAAGCATAATCTGAAATGTTAATAGAGAATGAGAAGCAGATAGTGCAAGCTATCATTTTGTGCAGTAGCATACATTACAGATCAAGGACTCAGTAGGTAAAGCAAGTTTGCTGCTGGCCTTTGGGATGAATGTCATTATAGATAATGTAATGATATTCCATGAGTATTAATACTGTTGTCCTGTTCCTCTATACTCATCTACTGTGAAGTCTGCAAACACAAACTTTACACTATTGTATTGGTTATGTTAGTATCGCACTCTACCCTACTCGTACTCTTTTTAATAGTCCTTTCATAAACTGCGAAAGTGAACTCTGAAATTCAAAAACCTCTGAGTATATCATCTTGCTGGACAATAGTCTCATACACTGAGCTGTCTGTGATGAGGATCATGCTTGATGTTTTGATGTATATAGTATGGCTGAAAAACTAAGTCCTGCATGTATGCCTTGAAGACTGATAGGGCTGTAGGATCAGATTTGTCTCATTCGCTATGAATTCAACTGAAAACTTCATCCCTTCTAGTGGATTTAGTCTTTGTTTAAGCAGACCTGGTTCATTTTACTTTGGAGTGACCTTATTAGCATTGTTTTTGCAGAGTGTTGGCCTCTTTGGAGGGCACATACATCATGCAGAATCAAAACCTTCAACTTTGAATCTCGGAGAGGGAGGGAGGGCAACCCAGAATTGCACAGGAGGTATGAGAAGCTGATTTTACTGATGTAGTCTTCTAAGGCTATTAAGTAGTTTGCATTTTTGAAAATCAACAATTATACTTACGGAATTGGGATTTTTTTTTTTTTTTTTTGTTTTACATTATTCTATATCTACTCTATGATTTAGTGACAATTTGAATTGCTTTCCAGTGAGTTTTAAACTGTGGCAAAAATCAGACCAAAGATTAAAAAAACCCAAAACCCGAAAAACCCAAAACCAACAAAAAACAAACCTCTGATTTCTTCCAACAAAAATCATCCACTACAGAATGAATTCCAATGTGTAAGTATTTCATTATTTAAGGATAAGCCTAAATGAGTAGGAGATGTAGTGAAGCCTATGTGGAGTAAATATGAAAATACATAACACTTTTTTTTATTTGAGGGAAGTGGCTATAATACTGTATTTATTTGCAACATAACAAGGTGGTATTTTGTTGCATTTAATCAACTGTATTCTGGTTGAGTAACAGTTATGATTCACTCGGCATTTAAAATACCTTTCTGTTAAGCAAACCTGATATCAACACAGAGGAGAAGGAATGATTCAAATGAGGTTGAACTATCAAGGTTGATGAGTGTGTCACAGAATGAAAGAAGGTGCAGGTGGAGCACGTTTCTCCGAAGTCTGTTTAATGCCAGCACCACAGATCTTAAAACGTGACGATGAACTTAATGCACAGGCAGTTCTGAGCTATTCTCATGGTTATTTTGTGCCTAAAAGTTGCAGCATCCATGCTTTCTGTATGAGTACGTATTTCTTAATATATCTGCAGAAAAGTGTGGTTTATCCCCTGGGACAGAAAGGGACCCTGCCTGTGAGGAAGAGTGAGAGAGGCCTTTTGAAGGAAACCATATCAGAGCCTAACAAATACTGTATGTGTTCTCTTGTTAAAGCAAACTTATCCCACTGGAAGCTGTGGTGCTAATGGGCTGCTAATATGGTGTCAGTGAGATCACTTTCCTGCTCAGCAATCCATTCTCTGACTGTTGAAATCATGACCTCAATTAGGCAGACTCAGTTCAGTTGTGGTACAGCATTTTTCCCACTAGAAAGCCAATGGAACCTCCAATCTGTCTTTTTAAGTTTAGCATGCTGAATAAAGGTTCTCCTTTACTAGAAATAATTGTTAGAAATAATCTCAGACTGGCATCTATTGTGAAGGATGAAACGAAGCCCAGTTTCTTATTATGCCATTAAATTTCAACTGCTACTCATTCCCCTAGGTAAGTAAATAAAAAATGGAATGATTAAAAACGTGGGTGATCATAATTGGAAACTTGTTTCCTTTTCTACTCATTTAAGTGCGTCATCTTCCCTTTAGCTCTCATTGTCTCTGATTTACTTAATTACTGCACCATTAGTATCCATTCTTTTTGGTTTCAAAACCCTTCTTGCTATATTTTTAATGGTATTTCTTTAAGAACACAATTTCCCATGTCTTTCAGAATTACCAGATGAAATTGTTGTCAGTAATGATCAGATCAAAAGAGCACAGTGGTCTACATGCTACTTATGATGTTAGACTTGCTATGGCAACTGCTGCTGTTTAAGAAGTTTATTGATTTCCAGGACTACTTGTCCTTTCTGAACTGCCACTTTTCCTTACTGAAGCCTGTGTGACCAAACAGGACATAATGTGAGATAAATGGCCCCTAATCTATTTTGGGTTCTCCTTGGAGAGAGATTCTTCCTCCCAAATGCTGTTTCTTTCCTGTGCTGCTCTGGAGGGCTTCTTCCCGAGATGGATCTGTCCCAGGAGGAGCTTCTTTGCATTTTGCTAATAGAGAAAAGAGGTTAGAAAAGTGCTTCTATTTGTCCTCTGTCCCAAATAAGTTACATTGGAAAACTGTTGGCAGTTGTAGGAAGCCAAGAAGTGTTGGTTCTGTTCCTGTGAATGTTCTGGAGAGAAGCAAACCTAAACTACAGAAAAATGAAATTGTAATATACAATATTTGTCTGTAAATTGTAGGAACTATTTACTGAATTCATTTTGAACAAGCCAGGCCACCACAGGCTCTTCTGTGTTGAATTTTAGGTTGTAAGTTAGGCTTGGTTAGTCTTTTTTCCTTCCATGTCACAGTTTTACCCCAAAGATGAGAACGCAGTTTCTGCATAACTTTGCACTGGTTTATTTTACATAGAAAAGAAACACAAGGAAGGATTTAGTGTCTGTGTTATAGGTTTTAAGCCAAGAAAAAAAAAATCAACAACTTCAGAATAGATTGTTTTTTATCTGGAGCAAACAGTGCTGTTTTTAGAACAGTGACATTCCAGGAAAAGCCAAACCTCAGCTCCTGCTAACTAATGCAGCTCCAAGTAAAGAATGGGGCAGCTGAAATGCAATGTGCCTTCAGATACTGCATGTGCATGGGCCTTATGTATGGCATGCTTGACTATGAAATCATCTTGGTGTTGTTACTTGGCCAGGTGGTATAAGAAATGTGAATAATACTGTTTCCAGCCACATTTACTGTGAGGGATGAGTGAGATTCTCAGCTAAAATAATTTAAAAAATTAAAAGGCTGCAAGAGCTGACAGCACATTACACTGAGACCATCATAAACTGAAGCCTCAGCCTTGCGACAATGACTGTAACAGGAGAAGAAATGGCACTACCCTGCTTTGTCTTTTGTTTCACTGACTCTAATGAGAATAGAAAATTATACTAATTTAACCCATTGTTACTTCTTCTTCCAAAGTATTCCAAAGTATATCCTCTTCAGATGCTCTTCATGGCTGGTAGTGCCAATCCTCTCCCATACTGGGAGAGCTCCTGAAAGTACACACACATACTTACAGAGGAATTTATATTTAATACTTTGCTAACACAGTGCAATTGACAGATTTGTTAGAAAAAAATTTCTTTTGCTGTCAGGCTGAACAGTAGGCTACCTTAATTCACTGAATATGTCAAGTATTATAATTCAATGAGAGCTCTTTCTCATGACACAAATTCTGACTACATGATTCCCATAAGCAGCTACTTATTCAGTCCTTCCTGCACATTAAAGCATGGTGCATAGGCAGGTAGTTTCTATTGTTTCTTTGAAACATTATGACTCACACCTTTTATTTCAAAGTATTTTCAAGGACAGCTCATAAAGAAAAAGAGATGAACTAATGTACTGGATGCTAATTAGTTCTAAAAACCATTGTTTTTGTGAGCAGAACCTGATTTTTAAAAATTATTTTTCCCACAGATTTGTCTTATGTCCTCTAATTGCATCCTACTGCCAGTTACAACCAGTTTCCTCCAGCTTTCTTGTTATTCCTTGGCAATCTCCTTCTTGCAGCAAGCCTATCTCTGTCTGGAATCCTCAGTTTATTTGGCTGGACAAATTGCTGTGGCTTGTTCAGAGCACATGTGTGCTGATTTGCTGGCTCTTATCTCTGAGAATGGGAAAAGATCTTTCTCTCAGCTGAGGCAATAATTTGGATATCTCTTCAATAGTCAACTGTTTTCATGATATTTGCAGGAATTTCACACCTCTGAAATCTATGCCTTTTTAAAAGTGACCAAGAAGTTCAAGGGTTATTAAGGGAGATAGCCGTATGGACAGACTGCATAGAATTAATCTTATCAGGAAGATTGAGAAAATAGTGCAAATCCAAATAAATTTGGGACAGGGGAGAATTAGTAATTTTAATCTAAGAAATATTTTTATTGTTTTGAAAATCAAATCAGCTTTAAAATTTCATGTAGACGTTACAGCTTTTTAATTATTCATTGGTGAGGATAAATGTAAAATCTTTTGTTGATGAAAGAACTTTTCAAACCAATTTTGAGTGAATAATAATTAAGATTTTTCGCCTTGCTTGTATTTCTGATTATTACCTAGTGGCTCTTTGATATCCCTACAAAAATCATGCATATAGTCATTATCTGTGGTATAGGAGAACAAACCCAACTCCTAAAAGAAATTAAAGGATCACTTTTGGAAAAAGGATTAAGACCTGACAAAGTCCATCTCGACTACTGCTTGACCACTGCACCATAAGCAACATCAGGTCTCTCTTCTATGTCACAGAAGAGAGAGCAGTCCTTCCCCAAGCTTGCTAAAGATGTCAGAAGGAGATAGTATGGAATATTATCCTCATCACCAATTAAATTGTCAGAGAACCAATCTGCTTTACCCTAACAGGTGCTGTCTTCTGGTGTGTTTCACACAGAGAACATCAGACTAAAGCCCTTACCCTGATTTGACATTTGCTTGTTAGTTATTTCTAAGATATCCCTTGGTTTTCTGTTGTTCTTTTGCTATCTGCTTACATCTCTGAGCTGTATTTTCTTTAACTTTGATATGTGTAAGCCCTAATTTATTTTCTTTGCATATATAATTTTTAGTTTTCTTGTTTATATGTTTTCTTAATGATTTTTAATTCTATGCATATCAGTTGTGTCAAGGTAGCATCTTTGCAATAGTTTACTTATCAACTCGTATCACTGCAGAAATATGACATATACTGTATAGGTTTTTGGCTATAAAAAAGCATTGGCATAGTATATTGTGTTTAAAAACATGTACTGATAGGTTTTATATTCCTAATTGTCTAGCTGGAAAATATTAACTTTAGGACAACATACAATAGTTCAGTGCTGAGAAATAGGAAACCTTACCCTTTACGACTTTCTGAAAATCAAAGCAGAATGATTCACAATACCAGAGATTAATGTAGGAAATGGACACTGGTCCTACTTAACCTTCTTCCAAAGCAGTTGCTGATGTAATTTCCAATAGGGACTGATAGGTGAACCAATACAAGAAGGGCATGACTCAAAAGAAATATTTCCAACCAGATAAAACAATTGTCAATGCCCCACAATCCCCTTAGCTCTGGTGACAGCATTCAGAGTCCTTTCAAGAAAAAAAGTCTGTTGCTACAAAATATTATCAAATGGAATGGATTTTTTTTTATTACATGGAAAGATGAAGTAACCTTCTGAATATACTGTATGGGGGGGGAAAAAAAGTGTTGAAATTCATGGAGTTGAAAAATTATGAGCTTTGGGTTTTATAAGATTTGAAAGGTCGGGAGGGTAAGCAGATGGCTATCTGCAGAATTTATTGCACTTTTAGCAGTTGTTTTGATGTTCCAGGTGAAACTTTGCAAGCTTATGAGACTGTAAAATTCTATGACCCTGCATTAGAGTGAGGATTATGCTCATAATATGCATGTGATTTTAGAGATCAATCGATCACCCGTTTATTATCTGCTAAAAATTCACAGGCTTCAGTGTGATTAATATCTTGAACTATGATTTTTACTGTTCTGCAACAGTGCATCTTTTTTTTTTTTGTCCATTTTGTGTTTGTTTCCTTTATGAAAATTACACAAATAAGCTTATGATAATGAAGTGATACCCTGGTAATGCTAAGCGACTTTCCAGCAACCTTTCAGTACTGAAAAATTACATGTTTTTACAAGGCATGTAAAAAAAATAAGGTATTCAGCGATGATTACTGCTCATGCTTTCTCACATATGGCAAGCTATCCTCAAGAGACTCAGTATTATCAGGGTCTTGGTACAGTACCCTGAAAGACAGTTAATGACTTCAGTACTGAAGCGTCAGCACAGGGCTCAGGGTTCACCTGGGCCTGTACAGCAGATAACAACAGTGATGCCAGGCTGTTACTTCTGCTCTTACCATAGCCCTGCAAAAAGCAGTCCCCTCTCTTTAGATGCATTGTGTTCCAGTGGATGATGTTTCATGTCTTTTTAGGCATGTTAAGTAAAGAGGTGTCTAACCATGTAAGCACTATCTGAGACTATATGCAGGAATTAAGCCACTTCCAGCAATAGCTTCAGTGCAGGTCAGCACACGAATACAGTCAATTTGTCTGCAAAGCCCATGTGACAAGCCCACCTTGTTATTCTGATTTTCATAAATGAAGCGTGAGGCCATGTAAGGGGCTGCTGTTCTAGGAGCTGGGTAGAGCACCTCCTGGCTGAAGTTCCTACTGCAGTATTAATAATGAAATAATGGTAAAAAAAAAAAAAAATGGAGTCCCATAGGAGTTGAAAAGCATAAGTGGCTTGTTTCTGTCTTGAAAAACTTCCTAAACGTTTTTTTTCAAAGATGGCACATTATCTGTGGTTGAATATCCCATCATAATAAAGACAGGGTATGGGATAAATTCCAGTGGCTTTTAACTAGTCCAGCTCACCAGTGAGTTCAGGTTTCTGCCTGGGGAATGTTGTCTGAGAACAGCAGGTGGGACAAAAAAGGATGGCCATCATTATTTTCTTAAGCTCCAACTTGGAAAAGAGAAGAGCTGTATTTGTAGCTCATTTTACAATTTCTTGTATATGGTTGTATATATCTGCATATCTATAGAGAAGACCTATTACCATGTTTATTAATTCAGCCAACATCTTGATTAGTTCCCTTTTTTGACAAGATGATCTTTAATTTTTCAAGAAGCCATACTTTTTAATTGTGGTAACAAAATAAGTAATTTTCTTCATTCCAAATTGATTACTAACCCATGTCCTAGCAAGATTTCTGGTGCTGAATAGTGATAGAGGAAGGAGTAGGGCTCACGGGAGGCCAATGTTCTCCTGAAACTACAGTCTAATTTTCAGAAGCTGGATCTTGTGTTCTTACTGAGATAAGGTGCAGAAGCTGTAATTAGATCATTCTCTTATCAAGCAGGAAGCAGGACAAATAGAAGTTGTAAGAGCCATGACTGCAAAATTTCTATTGATGAAATAACTTAGAGCTATGTAAATGTAGTGCTTTTACTACGGAAGATCTTATTTGTTTGTCGTTATTTTGAATATTGATTGTTGAGCTTGGGTTTGGGTTGTGCTGGTGTTATAGTGGTAGGACCCCGTTATGTTTTAATGCATAGAGACTTTAAATTTGTTGTCCAAGCTGAATTATAAATAATAATTAGCTTTTTGTTCAAATTCCCCTACTGCTATCTGCATAGTTGAAAATCAGATGGAGCCCAAGCACTGTTGATCATAGTTACCACCAGTATCTAAATGGTTGCTTTTCAAGTAATTCCACCCAATCTTCCCCCTGCTTCCACTACAACCCCTGCCCTTAGTTCAGCACCTCTGTGTTCTCTAGACTTGGTGCATAGTTTCTGCACAAAAATGAGCAGTTAACTAAATGCTAATTAAAAGCAGCATGTCACTTTATTGTGCTCAGTAGGAACAGTCACAAAAGAACATGAACCTGAATTAATTTTTTTATCCCCTTTTTTTTTTTTCCTTCCTTAGCAGACCTCAGGAGGGTTGAGGGAAAAGCCTATTAGAATAACTCAAATGAAAACTTGAGATGGGCCTAAGAAGCTTCTAATCCCATAAAATGTTCTGTTAGCACCTCTCAATTTCAATGTACTGGCTCCTCTGCCTGTCACAACAGTATGTTGCAACTTTTGAAACCCAAAAGCTGCAAGATGTCTCAGGCTTCCGTTAGTCCTGGTACCACTCATTAGGCTTGTTCCCGAGAGGTTTGTTGATGTTATTAAAACCTGAAGCCAATGCAGCAGTCCAGAGGTGATCACTATCCATATTGATTAATCTCTACAGGCCTGATCTGAAGTCTGTTGCATTGAATGAAACTTTACATTTCACTTCAGTAGGCTTTAGTTAAGCTTTCAGATGTGGGACAGAAGCAGGTAATGAGGGCAAGATGAAAAGTAGATCAGGTAGGTGAGTGTGATGAGAACTAAAATGTGATGAGGAAAAGCTCATCTCATAGAGGAAACTGTTGGTACATCATCTTGGGCTGCCTTGTAGTACTTGTGGGTGCTAAACCCTACAAATGCAGCAGTCCAGAGGTGATCACTATCCATACTGATTAATCTCTACAGGCCTGATCTGAAGTTAAAGCAAACTAAAATCAGCTGTTTATTGTCGGCAGTGTTCAAAAATGAATTTGTATGAACCAAGGACCTTGACTGGCTCAGTGCAGCCATACCCATTTTCATCAGCAGGACATGTGAATTCCTATAGTCATAGATCCATTTTTTAATGCTTCTGGCAGCAGAGAAGAGGAAGGATTTTCCTGTGCTTTTAAGTACAAAAGAGCTGGTTCTTTTAACTATTTAAAAAAATGTCAAATGTTTGCTGCCTTTCTCTTTTTTTCATTAACCATTTTAAATCCAAATGCATTCTTGAGGTTGAATTTGCTAGCCCATAACTCAAGTGTGCACATTTAAGCTGATCCACTATGTTGTAGTATATGGCTTTCATGAAACATCCCACTCGGTGGGCCTTTCCCATCACTGTGTCTTACTTTGTGCCCTCGCTTGGCTTTTCATGTGTGTCAAGTTGTGTGACCTTCTCAAGGCTTGATGACCACCTCCCAAATTAGCAGAAATTTCACATCCAGACATGCCAGCTGGGATCCAGCATAATGTCAGAGGGAAATTTTTTCACCAACCTTCTATTAACTCCTTTAACCCCCTACTGGCACTGTTTAATGTAGAAGATATCAGTATAGGAGATATCAGTGTAGAAGAGCCCTCATTTTGAAGGCAACACTGGATCACATAGTGATAACATCGCTTACACACAGGGTAGAGTAATACTTCATATGACCAGTAATGATTTTATAAGATCTTTAAGCAACCAAATATTAAGCTATACCAAGAGACACATTTACTGTAGAGCCTCATCTCATTACCTTTTATTGTAAATGTGCTGTTTGTTTCTTTGTCTCTTTAGTTCTCCAAAGAGTATAGGACAGAAAGCAAAAGTCGGTTTCAGCTCAAGCCAGATTCATAATGTGCCATATTCATAACAGCTCCAAGAGTGCTTTAACTTTTGAGGTAGCCTGTAACAGCTCCCTCAGAAGGGCTGGAAAACCCAGCTTCACCACAACGCAAGGGGATCCAGGCACTTTCATTCCACACCTTTGTATTTACAGTAAATTTACAAATGTGGTGCTAGGTCATGTGTTGGTGTACAAGTGGAGGGCTGATGAGAGTGGAAATCAGTAGCATTATCCAGGCATAATGCATTAGCACACACATCCTTCTCTTACCTAACCATTACATTGTGATATACCAGTCACTTGTCAGATCACTTGGCTTTCTCTTTCCAGTCTGTTGTTTTCCTCCAGCTCTTAATTTTTAAGGATCCCATGATACTCCCATATCCTTTTTAGCCAACTTCTTTTACCAGATTTTTCCCTAGCAAAGTACTTTAATATTTGAAGAATGCAAGGGTTACACTCAATTAAACCACTAACTTGGTTCATTCCTCAGTATCTTAGGCTGTGTGTAAGCTGTTAATGAATGCATAAAATATTATTCATTGAATTATTACTGGTCATCTGTGGCTTTTAAGACATTAAAGAATCTCTCCAACTTTACAAGCAGCTGTTGTAGCACGTTGAAAAAAATCGATGAACTCCTTCCTATCAGAAAGCATAAATCCCTTTGTGATAACAGCAGTTTCTCATTGAATGCCAAGAATCTACAATGATTCAGGACTATGTGAAGAGAAATGAGCTTAGCCATAAGTCTGTGACAGGTTTGAAAAGGCATGTTATGAACTTTTGCTCTAAAATAATCAATCTCTTTGAACTGTAGGAGATTCTCTACCACCTATCACTTTGTATTTCCTTTTTGTTAGGTGGTCCTGACAAGTAGAGAAGGTCTGACTTTGTTGCATGATCATGCTAAGCTTTCTGGGAGATCCCACTATTGAGGGAGCATTATTTCCTATTCACTTGTAAAACCTGTTCTAATCTATCTCTTTAAAATACATGCTATGCAGTCACAAATGTGGGTCTTCAAGAGGTCAACAGATTGTACATTAAGTTTTAGGAAATAAGCTCAAAGAAAAGACGACATCTGTATGACCTCTGTAACACGTATATTGACTATGCACACCAGATCACAATCCCTACCTCTTCTGCCAGTGGGTACTAGCCTCCTTTTTTCCACCAGACTGGTTTTTTTGTTTGTTTGTTTTCCAGGCGCCTCAGTGCATGTTCCAGATCCCTAGCGGGACAGAAACTGGCAGCTAGAAATGTCTGAAGTTGTTTCAGCTCAGTGGAAATGAAGTGTGAAAACACGAAGCAAGCTCATATTTTGTTCACATGAAATTATTTTCTGTATTTGAGACAGAGAATATTAGCAACTTGCCAGTTATTTTTGTAGTGTTTTCTTTGGAAAGCGTAAAATGGGTGAAAATTACAAATGCTTTTAACTGGTGCAAACTTCTCATGAGACCTAAAATATTGGTAATTCTTAATGGGAGCATATATAGTCAAATTAACAGACAGCTGACATTGTAGCTCTTGACAACAGTCCACTTTCACTGTGCATTCAGAGTGTGTGTGGCTTATTTACTAGACTAAAATCAGGAAGATTCCTGACGTTCTGGAATTGCTTTCTTTGATGGACCCTAGATTGGGATGGCCAAGTACAGATTTGATAACCTGTCTCAGCTCCAACTCCTTGACACCTGTAAAAGTAGTAATCAGTTCTGAGTACCAGAAGTGTGGTAGGATCATTGAAAAAAATACATAAATTGAACTAATAACCTTCAGAACTACTATGGTTTCTCATTATGCACAATTTTAGCGGCATATACTAATTTTAAACTGTTTTATTTTTAACCAACTGAAGAGAATTTATCTGTCTGTGCACTAATACAGTTCCATCATAAAACCTGATCTGTATCCCTTCATTATTTAATCCTTATATTGTAAATTAATGCTTTGAGAAAGCAGGTGCCGTGATGCTCTTTCTTGTCTCTCAAGCAGATCTGTGTAGCTCTGTCAGGTCTTCACAAGCAGCTGCTAAACTTTCAGTTGTGCTGTTAATGTTAATATAAAACAAGTCAGGATCCTATCTGGATCATCTGTAGGTTTGATGTGGTAGGTCCCATGCAGCTGGGGACATATATATCAGTATCTCAAATATTATAATTAAAATAAAACTATTTCCTCTGAAATTTTCCTGGAACATGTTTGACAGAAGGTACAGTAACTGCACTAGACTTAAACCCCACAGATTATACTGAGTGGTATGTCTTATTCCTTGAGCATTGTGTGTATTCTTTAGTAAAGCAGTCTAATTTAGATTTACCATCAAGATTTGTTTAAAAGCCTTAATGGAAATAAGGAACAGCTAATACTGATGATAAAAGGTTTTTTATATTGTTCAGTAAAATTACTTGAGGCTACCCCTAGAGCTTTTTTCTTTTTTTTTTTTTTTCTCCAAAAGGATGCACCTTAGAGCCTTTCTGATTATCTCCTGACAAAAAGGGCCACGACTACAAAACAGGGGAAAAAAAAAAAAATAAAAAGATCATCCAAGATTAAAATATCTATGTTAAAATTAGTAACACTTCCCCATAAGTAAAGTGCATAACAGCACATCTGGAGAGTGCAGAGGTGTTTCAGAGACTGTCGAATCATGTCTTGAATGGTCTGATTGATGCTACTTGCAGACATGATGTCAAGGGCTATGAAAGAAATAATTGCAGAGTTTCCATTTGTCACAATATTCCTTGATGGAATTTCTGATGTTAGTAATTTGTCACAGTGGTTCATTGTCTTGCTGGATGTCAAACAAAATGGAGATGCCAGAGAGCTGATGATTTGCTTTAAGAATGTCAGTGTCAGGACTGTGGGAACAGATCTATAATGAATATCGGGGCGACTGTGAAAGGGCAGGTGTTCAGCAG
>NW_010328266.1:0-984 GCF_000700745.2 Antrostomus carolinensis | reverse complement strand
GGCTCTGGCTGTAGGTAGCAGAACCGGGTGGCTCAGGAGAGGGTTAACAGGTGCTGCCATTGTTGTAGTACGCTGTGACACCCCTGTTCAGGCTCTTGTTATTCCCTGGGATCTCACCTCAAAAGTATTTGAGGATGGTGCTCTCTCCAGCTAAACCACACATATTATGAATCTACTCAAAATCTGTGAAGTGGCAAGTCTGTTTGGGAGTGTGAGTTACAGTCTGTCATCGTGTTTTCCCCTCAGCTTACAGATTGTGGGGAAAGGTGTCTCTCCCCAAGACACTTCACCCCAACACTGTAACACAAAAAAGCTATTTCAGGCTGGTGACTTCCTATCATGGAGTAATGATTGCAGTTACTGATAGGTTTTCCTGCAGCTGTGTAGGGGGATGATCTTGGTGGTGGGGACACTGAGCTATCCCTTGGGGAGCCCAGGGCAGGTCTTACCCCTGCCACTGAACCCTTTTACAATTTCTCTCATGCTACCTAGTCTTATCCCTCTGCCTCATCCAGAGAGAGGAGGCAATATTTTGTTCCTCGTATTGTCTTTGAGTAACCTACTTGCATTAAAAACTCTCTAAGGTGTAAACAAGTCCCTACCATACAAATACATATTGCCTGGTATAGAGTATAGAGGGAACTTAACTTTGGAGGTGAGGATTACTTTATACAAATAGTAATAAATAATAATCATTTGTTTTGATGATTGTATTGGGTTTGCATGGCAAGGTTTTGGCGGGGGGAGAGGCACGGGGTGGCTTCTGAGAGATGCAGCCAGAAGATTCCCCCATGTCCAATACAGCCAATGCCAGCTGGCTCCAAGATGGACCTGCTGCTGGCCAAGGCAAAGCCCATCAGTAAAGCCTCTGTGATAACATAATTAAGAAAAAAGAAGGGGGGAAGATAAAAAAAGCTGCACACTTTGAAGCTAGAGAGAGATGAGTGAGAAGGTGTTAGAGAAACAACTCTGCAGACACCAAGG
>NW_010328265.1:8378-12573 GCF_000700745.2 Antrostomus carolinensis | reverse complement strand
TGTTTATATATAAAAGAGTGAGCAAATGACAGTGAATTTGAGACTGTCACTCTCCTGGAAAGCAAATCTACAGTCCTACACTTTTAGGAAGAGTTAGGTATATTATAATGCAAGTAATTTCCTAGAAAAATCCTGCTGCTTGATTAAGAAAAATTATAATTGCAGTGTACCAGCCATGATATAAATGCTTTTAAAAAACAGAGGGCTCTCAGCTCATAGGGATTTCAACAGGCCTTAAGAAACAGTCACTAAGTTGAACCATATAAAGCACCTGAGCAATCAGGTAGTTGCTACTCAGCTAGATTTGCACCTTACCCTGGCCCCAATTAGAGCAAGCACCATCAGATAAATCATCCATAGACACACAAACATCATCAAATATTATCTGTGTACACACACTGGCACTTACACATTAAAACACCTGAAGGACTGAGACAGAAAACCCCCTGTTATCCCACATAGGCACTTTTCAGAGGTTTCACAACGGCAGTGTTCATCAGTTAATTGCATGGTTGGTTTTAACACTTGCCCCAAGTTCATGCTCTTCTAAAAATACAACAATAAAAGAAGGAAGGGAAAAAATCTGAGAAGTAGTCCTGAAAAACCCACACTGATACATAGTGCCAGAACAAACATTTTCCCTGAACAATGGCCCAGGTTAAAAACAAAGCAAACTCATTTTCTCCTACTTCTTACTTTCCAAGTGTGACCGATCAACTGCAGCTGTACCTCATTAGCTGGTTGAACACATGCAGATTTTGAAGAACACCAGATCTCTCCAACCTGTAATTTAGTGAGCTCTTCAGAGTCAGTCAAAAGCAACTCCACTCACATTACTGAATTTTCTTTACTTTTTTGTCAGTTTCAGAGTTTGGACTGGGCTATGAAGGGAAAGTTTCTTCTCTCAACTAAACTGGCATATATCCAAATCCACCTCATTGTTCTAGAAGCAAACATACATGAGATCAGAGTCCCAGCCCACCATTTTATTCTAAAGTTAGTCATTACACTGCCACATCTTAAGAGGAGTTTTGTTTCTCTTTCTAAAAAAACATATTAAGACTCCAGCTTTGTATGAAAAAATAATACAATAAAAGTCAAACCAAATGGACCAAATTCTCTATTGATCAGCAGGTTCTGCATCCATGAAGTTCTGACACCAATTCACAAAATAATTAGCCCCCATATGTCAGTTACAGTATCTAAACAGCATATTCACAGGTATTAGGAATCTTCAAATCATCTTTACTATAGCAGTCTATATTATTTGTCCCTGGTCCCAAAACAGTGGAATAATCAATCCATGAAATTTCAGTTGGGATGGGTAGGAAAAGATGGCAGAAAGAAAAGGAAAGAGAAACATTCTCAATTTCTTCTTCTTCAAAGCACCCCTCTCCAAAACATATACTTTCCAAATTACAGGAAATATTGATGGCATCTCCAGGAAGCAAAGGAGGGGTGGGGGGGAAGCGTGGGGGGTGAAGGCACTGCTGGAAGTATGTACATTCACAAGTCCCAGAAGACACAGTAAGCAGTACTGGATAGAATCAAAACACAACTAAAGTCACCTTAATTCATAGCTTAAGAAAACTGGGGGCATTAAGACTTTCAGTCAAACAGAACAGCAATAACACTTACACCATGAAAAAGTTAACATGTTATAGGTGAAAGGGAAGCCCACGGCACAAGCATTTACCAAGAGGATCTTGCGGCTGCAGGTGTGATGCGGCCAGGGTTCGCACAGCACTTGCGATGGAGCAGCGCCACAGAAAATAGCCTTTCCCTGAACTGTTTCCTGCCATGCCTTCCACAACCTGCTCCCCTTAGAGTCAGCAAACTGCAGCAGAGTTAAATGAAGCAGCTTGCATCAGGTGTAGAAGATAAACACAGACCCACAGGGCTAGATCCTTATATCCACCATAGCCTTGAGAATAGAGGTACACATGCACTCACCCGGTGGAGGGTAACAGGTCTGGCTGGCAGTATCCTGAGGCACTGAAACCTTGTACTTTTTCCACACAACACTTTTGGCTGTTTGAACACTCATGATTGAGCTCACTCTTTGAAAAACAGGAAAGTAAAGATGCAGAGGAAGTACACACTAGTACCGCGCAAGAACTGCATGCCGGGATTTGAGGGGGAGGGAAGCACTGGTTTTCCTCAGAGGGTTCAACACATTCAGCCACACAGTGACTGACAAAACCACTCAGGAAATAAACCTTTTAAAAGGAACAAGTAACAAGCTTCAAGCTAATTGAGATTTTATTTCCTCTTTAAAAACAGATGAATATGTTACTTTGCTACTCCTTACGAAAACAGAAGGACACTCCAGCTTTCAGAGCACTGGCAGGTTAAATTCTACATACAGAAAACAGGAAAGAAGGTGGCAATTTTCCTTTTCCATTCAAATCAACCTCTCTGGTCAAATACCATACTCATTTAAAAAATGTTAAATATTATTAGTATTTACTTTGCAAAAAGTTGCAGTATTACCACAACACTTTTTCCACACATTCCATAGAACATGAAACCACAACAGCTCTGCAAGGTGAGCATCCACATCTTTTAATGACCTTTCAAAAGAGCGTAAGAAAGTTTTAACACAAGATTTAAAAAAAAAAAAAAAAAAAAAAAAAGAAGTTCTACAAATAAACCTCCATGTCAAAAACTACAAACTCTGATGAGGCATGCCATTTCCACTGTGCAGTAATTGCTAACAAGACAGACCACAGCCCAGCAAAGCAGGTGGTTAATAATGCAAGGGTATGATAGCATCAGAGATATTTTACAAGTTGGCCTTTAAACTGTGTTTACCACTGATACAGAAGGCAAATCCAAGCCCTCGACCTTCAACATCCTGTTGCAAACTTTATAATCACATTGAGGAGACTCCGAATTGAGTAGTTATGAAAGACGTGTGATTCCAGACGACACGCTTTAGGAGATGGCACTGTACAGAATTCCAACAGTCACAAAAGAGTGAGTAATGCAAGAGGAGATTAACTGCAGCACAGAAGTACAGGCACTACAACTAGAGAGGAGCTGGACACAGGAGAATTGGTTTCAAAAGCAGAAGCAGAAAGACAGATACTCTTTGATTTGTCTGTCTCATCATACTACGCTATCAGACAACTGTTCTAAATGCAGTTCTCATCTCTTCATTAATATTCGTTTGGGACAGTTTACTGTGTCACATACCAGACAGGCACTAGGGGGAGGGGGTGGGGGGGGGGCAGTTGGGGGAATAAAGATAATATTTTTCTTTACATTTTACTGTGGGCAAGAGTTGGTCTTATTTTGTTTTGTGGGTTGGAGTTTTTTTTCCAATGTTAAAAATTCCTTAAAGTTGAAGCCTGGAAGATGCAACAAAGAGTTTTGTTTCCATGAATAGAGACAACCACACATTCAGGGAGCTAAATCAGACATTTGTCCCCAAACATTTCAGTGGACCACACAAACGAGAGCAACATGGAAATGTAGTAAAGTTTTAAAGCTAGGATTCCTATTTTAGAAACAAATTGCAATGATGATTTTTGCCATAGCAAATACAAATATAAACCTCACCATGCCAAGCACTTCACAAGCACAAAACAGAAAGACACTGCCAACTCTACCAAGCACACGATGGCAATCGGCAGGCAGCCATACATGTATGCCAGAAGTCTGACCAACAACACCTGAACTCCCTTTTTTCAGGTCTTGGCAAGACTGGTCTGCATTCCCTAAGAGGGCTCTCCTGTTGATCCAATACCTCAAGGTGAGGTTGATCATCTCACCTTGGTCCCTGTCACTCCAAGATAAGGCCCAACACAAATTAAGACCCTCTCCATCAGACACTTGCCAAGACTGAAGGACACGTGCAAGTTTCAGGAGTTAGCTACTTTGTTATGACACTTCTGGGTTTCCCACTCCTCAATAAAGAAAGGGGGTGTGGCCAGTGAGAGCAGTTAGAGCAACTGATCTCTCTCAACCTCCATCAGTCTCTTGGACTTCCACATGAAGATATTAGAGGGGCTGAAGGAAACCCCTCATTCACCAGAGAACCTCAGCTCTCAAGCTCTGCCTGCCATCAGTAACTACTGAGAGAAACTGCTTTTATCTAACAGCAAGTTTTACTTTGAAAATCCAACATTTCCATACAAATATACACTGAGAATATTTATTAACTTAATAAAGCCAGGAGGGGGGGGAGGGA
>NW_010328265.1:0-8367 GCF_000700745.2 Antrostomus carolinensis | reverse complement strand
GGATGAAAAGAGTGTTTTTAGTTTAAACATAGTGCATCTCTTGCCTAAATGGAGATTAGTTTCCTGTCAGAACCCATCTGCAAAGAAGTTAGCTTTAAGATGACAGGAATCTTTTTTTAAGCTAAGTTTTAAAAAGTGAAGCTATGGCCTCTACCAAAATCTGAAGTAGTGGGTGTGAAATCCATGCATTACCCACAGGAGCTGATAAGCAAGAGAGAAATGGAAGCTTCTGGGGAAAGTAATCTTGAAGAAGGCAAAAGAGGATTTTTTGCTTTTTTAAACAAACTCAAGAGTTCAACACACTAGTACATACTCTATCCATAAACCATTCATTAGGAGAAGAAGATGGTCTTATTCCTACTACTACTGAATTCAATAGGCCATTTATTTAGCAGCTCTCTGACTGGAGTACGCGCTCTCTTTTATTCACTTTGGTGTTGACAGCAGTAATCAAATTTTGTACATACCACTGGCTCTATTATAGTTCTACAGCAGCTGGCTGGCTGCCCAGTCTTCTTATCGTCATGTAAGATAAAAAAGACCAGCCAAACAGACCCACTGAAACTACAGTGGGAAGACAGAAGCAGAGTGAAGCCTAAGTAGAAATCTAATAAGTAGAAACCACATGGTTTTATGCTTGCCCACGTATTACAAAGTGTGGAGAAGAACAAGGCTAGGCTCAACGCTTGACAAGCTTACTTTAACAGTTCTCAGAAGGACTGGAGCTTAGATGGCAAGTCAGTCCTTGTAGAAGAGAAGGTCTGCATGCCACACTTCATACATGAAACACTACCCATCAATAGCTCAGTCCATGCAGCAGGGAATGGGAGAGTGAAAAGGGGGGCGGCGGGAGAGAAGGAAAAAATGGAAAAAAACACCAAAGAACTGTATCCGTCCATTTGGAGGTGAGCTCATGCTTAAGACCACTTCTCTATCGCAGCCCCAGCACGTATGAAGTCAGCACTGGGTTCAAAGTAAAATTAAAGTTCACAGAGGCAAACAACAATGGGAGTGGAGGGCAACATCCTTTAATTATAAAAATCCCCTGTATGCGAGGCAGTCTAGAATGAGATTGGTTTCCATTTCTTCTTTGCCTTCTGGGAGCCTTCCAAGAGCCTTGAATGCCTTGACTCTGTGAAGAGGAAACTGGCTTCTTTTTCACGGCCTCCCTCCTTCTAGCTTTGTTCCAAGGAGGCCCTGCTTAACCCTGCCCTGAACTTCCACTCTTCCAGACAAGTCCACAGAGAAAGGCTTGCTTTATAGAGGAAAAAAAAAAAAAAAAAAAACAACAAAACAGCCTAAAGGATTTCTTATGTGAGCAGAACAAGGAGATACAGAGTTCCTCCTTCACCTTCCTTCTCCATCACACACAGGCCAAGAGCCTTCTCCTTCCTAGAGAAGGGGCACACTCTTCTGCAGGGCTCCTGTGCCACCTCTCTAGCCCTACCCTTTATAACACTGCTATAATGAACTTCCAGTTAAGCGCTTCTCATGCTGTGGGACATTAACATCACATGATGTTGTTCAGGATGTTTTATTTCACCACAACAACATGACAGGACTTTTCTTGCTGGTCTGACAAACATGTTTTGAATTAGCAGACCACACAACACTTGCTTGAGCAAGCAAACAAGAGAGCTTAGAGGGCCATGCTAAGGAGAAGGATGCTGAAAAGGCAACAACAGGAACTTAAACAGAAAGTAACATTTCGAGTGCCGGTTGCATTTTGATGGAAACTGGTCATTAGTTTAAACTTTACTTAGAGGAAACCCACAGCAACAGCAACTTCAGACAGATAACAGTTTTTAGCGTTTCTATTGAAACCTCCTTTCACACAGCAGGTCCATGTCAGCAGAAAGCTTTCCCCTGAAAAGCAAATTAGCAGTACATTAACTAACCCCACTACTGTGGAACATCACAGTCTGGAGTATGGCAGCTGTTGGAGCACTGCAGTACAGATAACACACAGACACTCTCAGTGCTCACGCAGCCAGCTCCCACACCAAACCCTTCCAGCGCGCAGCGCTTCAGCCACACTGCACTTGACACACATGGTTCTTGTAAAACAGTAAGTCTGTGGCTGCTGCAAATAACCAACTGACTCAACCTGTGAAAGAAATAACAGCAGCAACTGTAGATAACAAGTTGTGACACCTTTCTAGAATCTCCACAGTTTTAGTTACTCTTTTTCAAAGCTCCTCTTTTATCTTTGGGGGGAATCCCTTTTTTTTCTTGTGCAGATACTGAAGGGAATATTTTGAATGTAAACGCTGAGAAAACCCATGGAGTACCATTCTTCCAAAAGTGCTATTTACATTATAGCCATACTTGGGAAACCCAACCACAACACGCAACCAGCACCCTCCCTTCACAAAACATCCTGGGCCACTTGTTTCCAGTAGCCCAGAAGAGTGACAGCAGGTCCACAAGAGATGTAGAAGCCTTCTGCACTTTGCTTCTCACTGAAGATGCTGAGCATACCTTCTGAAACAAGGTTCCCGCCCATTCATACACATCTTTATAAAGCAAATCCCATGAACCTCTGACAGATGCACAGCTCAACACTGACGTGCTTGTACGCTTGGGTGTAACGAGTATTTAAGCAGTAGCCCTGCACCGAGTCCCACATGGCAGTGTGCAAGCCAAAGCATAGGAGGTAGGCCATCACTTCTACTGCCCTGGTCCCTCCAAGCAGCTGTCCTGGTGGTTTACAGTTCTCAATACCACCTGCCTTGGCAGCAGGCATTGCCCTGCTGCAGTGGGACAACCTGGGGAGCCTGGGCAGTGTGAGAGCTGCTGGTGGGCAACTCCATCCAGGACAGAGCCCTGCCCTCAGCACACTGCAGAATCGGGAACTGCTGCAGGAAAAGGCACTGCCTCCAAAACGCATCTTGCTCCCATGCCCTCCATGTGTGAGGATGCAATCCAAAGCTTGGGAAGCAGTGGCTTAGGCAAGCATGTGAATAAAAATATATTTGTACTTTTTCCTGTTGCTCATTTTGTAAGTGTCAGTTTGTGCCTCCAAGAACAGAAACACCTCAAAGCTTCCCTTCTGAATTTCGCAGGAATTTTTCCTTGGAGGGTGTCTTCTGATACATTTTTTTCAAGCTAGAAGATGTAGGCAGGAGGAATAGGAAACCTACAGGACTTCATTCTTAATTGCAGTTATTAGGTTGATTTAATTTTAAGCACACTTCCATAGATATCCATTCTAGCTTATGTTAGTTAAACATACTCCTGACAAACAAACTCTAGCCAAGATACACACAAATAAAGAATGCTCACACAAGAACAGTCCCACCAACAGCAGTAGAGCAACCCAGAGTACTCCAAAGCCTGTATATGTTGATATATCAAGTACTCTTCCTCACTGTCCACCAGCTACAGCAGGAAAGTACTAACCATCTTCTAACTTTAGGTACCACAAAATCAGATGAAGGAGAGGCTAAAAGCTCTAGATGGAGCCCTCCTACCCACTCCCTGTATATTTATTTATACACACACAAGTTATATATACACACTCCCAACAGCAACAGATCTTACTAAGCTGACAGGAGCAGCCAACCCTCCAGCTCTCCCCACACAGGCCAAGTAGGGCTGTGCAGAGACATTGGGGGTTTGCCTCAGGCTGGGAAAAGGGAAAAGAGGGCATGTGAGGAAGCCTGGAGAGCAGCTCTGGAGCAAGCACACGGTCCTCCACTTGCTAAAACCTTCAGGCCTTCACTGAGGACTGAGGACCAGCTAATGCTGCAACCACAGCCTTTATCCTGAAAGCTAAAACCACGCTCCCCATCTCCTGCTGCTTGGGGAGAAGGAGAAGAGATAATCACAGTTAAATTTATCGCAGGCACTTTTCAACAGTGGTGCAGTCAGAGCAATGACTGAGGTGTTAGTGGTTAGCAGAGTGCCACCAACAACTGCAGCTTCAAACATCTAGAAGTTTGATTTTCTTTTTTAATGCCCTATGAGGACACATGAGTGATCAGGTAGCACCCTCTAAGACATTAACTCTTCAGCTGTACCATTTAGAGCACATTATTTATTTGTGGACTGACACTGAGAAGTCACAAGTATACATATTTATTACCAGTCTTTATAAAATTAGCATTAAATTTCTCCCACCCAGACAGTCTACTTCCCTTCCCATTTGCAACAAATGTATTTTATTCATCCTTTTCCAAAACAAAAAGCCACAGAGGGCAGAGAGACAGCCCTGTGCAGAGCTGCTCTGCCTTCTGAAGGAACGGTTACTGAAGTCCTCTGGACTTCCCACAGTCCCCTTGCTGTTGATGGGGAGTTTTGCTCACCAGGAAAAGAGGGATTTGCAGAAAGCCTGCATTAGGAGCCTCAAGTCTCCCCATTCCTTCCTTGAACAGCAAGAGTACTGTAAAGAGCTCCCTAAGGTAAACAAACTGTCTTTTCCTAGCCCAGAAAGCTAAAAGTCGGAAAGAAACCATCAGAGGCACTCGGAAACGAAGCAAAAAAAAAAAAGTCTGCTCCTCATGGTTATACAGCTGACTGTAGGTGGCTCAGGGACAGCCTCTCTGCAAGGAGCTTCTTGTCCACTATCACATTTTGACAAATATATATGAGAAGTTCAGTGTGTTTGCGCTGACTAGAGTTATTCTTTTAAGAATAAATATAGCCGTTACAGAGAGAGGACAGTTACATGACCAGACAAACCACACCTCCAGTTAAACTCCACTCCCCAGAGGATAAACCTGTCTTCTACCAAGGATCCAAGGCAAGCATCCCTCTTTCCAAAATAGTATTGCTGTTATCAGAGAGAAAAAAAAAAACCAAAAAAAAAACACACAACAAAAAACACAAAACCAAAAAAAAAAACCCAAAAAACAACCACACACTTATCAAAAAACCCAACCCCAAAACCTGCCTGCTCAGCTCAGCACAGAAAGGCTGTGCTGGGCGTGCAGTAGCCGGTACAGTAACGCAGCACAGAGCCTGGGCACACACACACCCAGCCTCGGGTCTCAGAGCTGCACCGCAGCCCCTGGGGACCACACACTGCCCAGCACGATGAGGGTGAGCATCGCGCTGCTCCTTCTCCTGCGTGATGCCCGAGCCATGCCTCAAAGTTTTTCAAACTACAGAAAACCCATCTGAAACCTACGGACTCTGCTGCTGCATTATGAGGCTTTCCTTTCATGGCAGACTCCTTTACCAAAAGAAAAAAAATACCCTAAAAACTCCCCACAAAAAATATGCCCCAGCTCAATCCTCTTTAAAGCTTCCAGTTAACTGAAGACTTACTATACCTCTTGTTAATTTGTCCCACTAGTTAAACTGCACTCACTGCTAAAGGCTTACACATCAATTTACAACCTTTAGCCACTGATTAAAAAACTGTTAAAAACAGCTTCAAATTGCAAATCACTGTGTGTTTGTTTAAGGCTGCCAAAACTGCAACAAGGCCAGAGAGTATATTTCAACAGATAATCCAACACCAGATGTTTTGGTAGGTAAAACATTCTGCAAAGACTGTATAAAGAGAAAAAAAGAAAAATGTTGTTGCTTTACAGTTGTCAGGTACTAGAAGTGCATCATTAAAAGTCCTGTAAAAATTAATGGCCTTCTTTCTGCCCTCCCTCACCAATTAGTGTGGCAAGAAAAACAGTGAGGTACAACTACGTCCTTTGTTAAATATTGAACCTACTGGAACCTGCAAAATAACTGATTATTAAACTAGGCTCAGGCCGGTTTAGAGAGGACCATCACGCAGCAGCTATGGCAACAGAGCCACCACAATGCACTGCCAACTGGCAATGGGAATCAGATAAGAACAAAGAGCAAAGCAACAAACAGCATCAACCTGCCTTCTTAGGGCTACAGAAGCAGAATTAAAGCTCTTGGAGGGAGGGCTCTCCAGTTTAGCACAGCATTTCTGTGTGTCAAAGGACTAGGGATGGAGAAAAGCGTGGAAGAGAGACAAAGCACATGGCGCAACTGAACTGTTACCCAGAGGGAGAACACACTCACACAAATAAAACCCCAAGCCTCTCCAAAAGTAACTGTACACACAAACTCACAAGCAGGGATCCAATATGAGTGAAGCAATGGGTGCGCATCCCTTCCCAAATAAGGCACACCACCTCAAGCCACCAGCCCAGGTTCCCAAGCAGAGGCTGGGGACCATCCCATCCCGCACATCAGCTGAAGAGGTTAAGCAATAGGTGGTGAGCAGGCACCACACTCAGCTCCACGCTAGCTAGAGAAAGCTGACACATCAGCGGAGATGTGGTGGGAAGAGGACTAGTCAGCAGCAAGCAGCTGAGGGGCATTAACCAACTCAGTTTTGTAAGCCAGCAAAAAGGTTGAGTGTTTACACCCTCACTTGTTTTCACAAAATTTTCAGCAAGCTTTCCGTGCGTATCCTTTGCAGGCTTCTACCAGGTCAAATGGAAAACACTGGGCTCAGTTATTTAAGCTCAAGTGTGCGGAGGAGTAATTACCAAAGCTCCACTGGACAGAAGGATTGCATTCTTTTATTCTTCAAATGCCACCACCCACTAAGAAATCATAATAAAACTCCCAGAAATCTTCTGAGCAAAGCCAACATACACTGTGCAGAAGTTTCCTGCAATCACACAGTACCTATCTCAAAAACTCCATCGGTACCTCTCAAAGTACTATGGTAAAACAGTGCCTGAACTCTGTTACTGCTGCCACCACCAGTATGGCTTTTGTCACCAATGCAACCAAGTGGCAGTTGAATTTAAAGCTCAAATCACATTTGAAGGTTGAGATAGAGGACAGACGTACAGTAAGTTCCAAAAAGTCTTCCTCCGCAAGACTGACTGGCAAATCACACACATTCCCAAGTCAGAAAAATGAAGGCCCAAAACACAATTCCTGCTTCACAGTTACTGTGATGCAACACAGCATTCCCACATAAATACTTAATGCCAACTATACACATTTACTAGCTGATTTTAAAGCAATCTGAGAATTAAAAACTGATGCACACACTATATTAACAACATTATTTGTCACCTTACTGAAGCATCACACCTCAAACGTCAAGTGTGAGTAGGTGCACAGTCTCATCCATGGACTGAAAAGCAGCTTTTCTGGTATTCGCTCCCCCACCACCACCCACTTTATACTAATAGGTTATGAAGACATCTGACATTTACTAAACAACCTTGCAACAAGCTTAATAAAATTTTACATTACAAAAACATTTTAAAGCTGAAGCCTTCAAATTCAAAGGGGAAAAAAAACTTTAAGCGTCTTATCCCACCCTTGTTTGACTAAATGATGGCTTTTATTTATTTTAAAAATATTTATATAGTGAGTACACTCACAATTATGAGTACATGAATATGTAATATAAGTAACTTTGAAGAAACGTTTTTACACCAAAGTGATTAAATTGAGATTCTGAAATGCTACATACCACTTTGTGTGTTCAGGGTCCTCACTCTAGTCACCAGATCAGCTTTTATAACCCCACGATCCCCCCAGCACACGAAGCAAAGTGCTTCTGAATGGCAGACCATGTTTGCTGGTTTGTTCCTTACTTTGTCCTATGTTTCCTATTATCTTACTCTCTTTTTATTGCTGCTACCAAGCACTGAGTAGGTTTTCTCAGAGTTATTTTCTTACTAGCTTAACGTGTTCTCAAGCAGCAACAGGATGCTGTTGGAAAACCTGCCTCATTCTCTCTGCAGGCCTGTCAACACATACAGGCAAAAGCCACTTTAAACTCACAAAGCTAATACTGAGGCAAGTTGTACTAAGCTTGTTTAGAGGTGTACTTAAAAAAAGTCTTTATAGGTTGGTAAAACTCCAATACAAATAAAGGAGAACAACAAAACACAGAAACAAGTTGTATGGCAGTTGTAATTCACTAACTCAAACAGGAGTGTGCAGCCCTCCAGGCTCTTTGTTGCTCTGCCTTCAGCCTGCCCTAGATTTGAGTAGTTCCCTGTAATACTTGTATTCAACCAGATGTCAGACTGTGCTCATTACCAATAATTTAATATCTAACTGTAGCATTCCCACACACAGTTATACTGTCATATAAACTTTTCTATTATTTATGCAGTTCCCTCATTCTAACTGTACTAGTTTAAGGCGGTAGTATGAATGAAACTTAACTGCCGATTTCCCCCCCCCCCCACTTTGTACCATGATCATAGAATTAATCCTTTTTGTCCATTTGTTTTCTTTAATCTGCTTCTAGGTGCTTTTGTTTGATTGATTTTAAGATCACTTTGAGCTCTGACACATTCCACTCCCTATAACATGTTTGTATCAAAAAATCACTTTCTAATCACAAAAGTACTTCAGGTCAGCCACAGAAAAAAGTCAAACCTCCATTACCCATTATCTTCATAAACATAT
>NW_010328264.1:0-2684 GCF_000700745.2 Antrostomus carolinensis | reverse complement strand
AAAAACCAGGACACACCCTTAAAATGGTTCCTACCTTGAAGTCCTTTTGGAGAAGTGGTCTGTGAGCAGAGGGAACAGCATAATTGCTCTCATGGGCAGCAACGTCCTCCAGGCCACCACACTGCCAGCCTCCCACATGAGCTGGTATGTTTGATGCTGTGATAGGGAAGATGGCATCAAGGAAACAGTACCTTTGTGGTGCCAGAAATTGTTCATTCTATCCTACTTATTCCGGAAGCGTTGGCTGAACATAGCACACCCATCACATCTCCATCTCTATTGGAGACCTGCAGTCTCAGTGCTCTCTTTTTTGTTAAAAAGGTAAAAAATTGTATTTGGAGTGTCTTTAGCACATCTATTACAGACTTTAAAGCAGCTGGAAGAGGTTGGTAGGCAAAAATAAACACTCTTATACTATGTGCTTAAAATGTTCCTTTTGAGCAGTGTACCCCACTGCCTGAAACAGAAGGTTTGTCACACCTCAGGTATGGACTCAGCCACACATTTAATGTTGACTTGAGCAGGTCACTACTGACTCCCCATAACAGCTTAGTGTTATTAATAGCTACAAAGTATATCACGTGCTCCCTCAGCAGAAATGTGGCTTTCTGTTTCATTAAAACTTTATAACATTTCCTTCTCAGTAACCTGGCAGGATGGCATTTATATGATCTACTTAGCTCTCCAGCCTACCAATTCGGAAATTTATAAAGCAGCTCATCTAATTTGACAGCATTTTCTTTTATTTTTTCCTGTATTTGCTCAAAAGCAGCTTGTTAGAAATGGCCTTGGAGGTCCTGGTGACCACCCAGTTGGACTTGAGCCAGCAAAGTGCCCTTGCAGCAAAGGCGGCAAACGGTATCCTGGGCTGCATCAGGCAGAGCATTGCCAGCACGTCAAGGGAGGTGACCCTTCCCCTCTGCCCAGCACTGGAGAGGCTACACCTGGAGTGATCTGTCTGGGCTTCCCAGTACAAGAGAGATTAGAGCTACTGGACAGAGCCCAGCAAAGGGCCACACAGATGCTGAAGGGACTGGAGCACCTCACATATGAGGAGAGGCTGAGAGAGCTGGGACTGTTGAGCCTGGAGAAGAAAAGGGTCAGGGTGGGTCTCATCAGTGTGTACAAATATTTGACGGGAAGGTGAAAAAAGCACAGAGTCAGGCTCTTTCTGGCAATGCCCAGAAACAGGACCAGAGGCAATGGGCACAGACTGAAACACAGGAGGTTCCCTCTGAACATCAGGAAACGCTTTTTCACTGTGAGAGGTTAGCAAGCACTAGCACAGGTTGCCAAGGGAGGTTGTGGACTCTCCATCCTTGGAGATATTCAAATGCCATCTGATATGGTCCTGGACAACCAGCTCTAGGTGGCATTGCCTGAGCAAGGAGGGGTACAACCAGATGACCTCCAGAGGTTCCTTCCAACCCCAACCATTCTGTGATTCTGTGAATTCAGTCTGACCAACAAAAGGGTACATAATCATCCTGTATGGGTCACAAGGATATATCCAGTGTGAAAAGCACACACAGATCATGAAGAGCAAGGGCTCACTGAAG
Organism: Antrostomus carolinensis; assembly: GCF_000700745.2. NCBI lineage: Eukaryota > Metazoa > Chordata > Aves > Caprimulgiformes > Caprimulgidae > Antrostomus > Antrostomus carolinensis. The sequence continues at coordinate 1,125 of NW_010328264.1, read as the reverse complement.
AGTTGCTCTGGGCAGCTACCTATAGGCACTCCATCTAAACAGCAAGGTGGTGGGGGAAGAGGATAACTAAGACAGTGTCGGTTCCTTTGACAGCGGGCTATTTGGGTTTGATACTTCAGATCCCTCCTGGTTTTTGACATTACATGATAGTTGCAAGCCAGTCACTCTTTATTTCCTAGGCCCACTGAAAAGACAAAGGTTTTCTCTTTCAGACACTTCCAAAATTTGCCTTTCACCTCTGAGTTCCATGAGCCTTGCTGGGTGACAGGTTCATATTGCGACAGTCCTGCTGTTCCCACACACAGAGCTGACAGCAGTAGGGGACAGAGACCTCACAGCATGCGGTGTGCCCCTAGGCTTGGGGACCCTGAGGTGGCAGCAGAGGGGGCATCAGAAGGTGCCCAACTCACTGAATTCCTATTGGGAAGGTTACTTCGCTATTTTTAGTTATTATTTACAGGTGTGAAGGTGATTACAGCTTTGGTTAGATTTTGTTTTAGCATTTAAAATTCAATGGACTAAGAAACCGCAGGTGGAAAAAGCCTCACTAGAAAAATCCCAGCTTAACTGCTGAAAATCATCTTTTAACATAACCATAGGAGAACAAAATAAAATTAAACAGCCTAGAAAAACCCTGAGGCATGTGATCATGGACCTGGGAAACAATTACATTAATTTTGTACCCTGTGAGTAATCCCAGTGATTTGACAAAACTCTTCACAGTGCATAAAGCTAAGCAGCAACTCCAGTCCAGCCCGGACAGTGGCTGCATTAGCTCGAGCACCGTAACATTAACAACTCCTCCACCTAGCTGCCTTTTTCCATAATGCCAACCCAAGCAGCTGCAGACAAGCAGAGGCTCGTTGAAGTGTTATTTTGGGGCAAGTGCCAGAAATTATTTATTTCAACAGACTTTTGAACATACTGTACTATAATTCATAGAGTGTATTAAGTGGGGTGTTCTTTTAGTAGAGTGGATGCTTAATTTTTGTTTTGGGTAAAAAGATTTTTTATTATGCTCTAAAAATACTCCAGAGGTATTATATATGATTAAGGGATGTTCTTTTTAGTGGTGCCCTCATTAGTGAGTCTGCTATTGTGGTGGGTTGGCCCTGACTGGATGCC
>NW_010328263.1:0-11727 GCF_000700745.2 Antrostomus carolinensis | reverse complement strand
CTGCCTTCGCCCGCCCTGAGGGGAAATGCGCAGCCGAGAGCTGGCAGCGAGGTCCCGCAGCGCGCCCGGGATGGCGGCGGGAAGGAGAGAGGCGCGACAGGCCGGACGCTGAGGAGACTGAGGTACCTCCCGCTTCCCAGCGTGGACATCGCCCTCCGCGTCGGGCGGCTGGGGAAGGAGAGGCTTGAGGTGGTCACAAAAATCGTGGGATCGTGCCAAAGGGGGACATAGACAGTGAGAGATCCGCTTAACTTCGGCCCCGCTCGGTTCCTGACACCTCCTGCGAGGAAAAACCCCTGCGGCTGTCCCCGGCCGGGGCCCAGTTCGCTGCGTTGAGTCGATCAGGTGGTTTCCAATTTTAGTTCTCCAGATTGACCAGTAATTGGCATCTGTTTGTAGGGGAACAAGCAAATTGCAGCTCTCCTCTAGACGAGATGCTTCCCTGGAAAGGGGGCAATGCCCGTCTCCAGGTTTTTTACATTTTCTCTGCAGAACTACCTCTCTACGTGTAGGATTTGGGGTTTCAGCTGAATATTTGAATGAAAAAATAACCCAAATGCACTGGCAAGGCTGGCAACAATCCCTCAGCTGCCATGAAAACCCACCGCGCTGCTGTACTGCCGGTGTGTCGCGCAGAACTGATGGGCAGCATGTCACAGGGCTTAAAACAAATGAAAATATACTTACTGCTTTCAGGTGGTAAAGACCCTCACTCGTAGGATCCCTCCTCAGCAGTGCTGTGTAATATTATTATTATTATTGCACTAAGAGGCTTTTTCAATCCTGGAGCAATGCACAACTTTTGAGTCAGAAGGCATCAGGAGGTGACAGTATTCCCGCATGCAAATTTAGAAATATACTAATAAACAGAAATGTTTTTTCCTTTTATTTAATTAGAACAGTTTTTCTAGCATAAGCATTTTGTAAACGATCTGCACCTGACTAATTAGTAAAAGGAAATCACCAGAAAATGTAAAATTTAAATCTAGCTTAACTGAGTTGAATTAATAGAGCCTTAAACTTCTATAAAACCTTTGAACATGCTCCTGTTGTTAATAAAGCAAGTGCATTAGATTAATATAAACCCTTCTGGAACCTGCTGCTGTTTGTAATATGGTCCAGGCTTAATTTTAAGGAATTATTTTCATGAGACTGTTCATCCAGTGGAAATACTGGAAAGGGGAAAGTCAAACTAGTAGCTGTAGATTGAGCTTCAGAGGAGCAGAGACACTGCCGTACACTGAGCAGTGTCCCCGCAGACAGGGAGCAGGGCTGTGTTTGGCTTGGTTGGCTGGAGAGAGATTTGGTGGGAGCCCTGTGGAGGTTGCTTTGCCCAGCGCTGCCCTTGGGGTTCACACAGGGGCTGCCCCCTCTTTCCTTTGGGTCTCGTACCCTCCAGGTGAGGCTGGGGGCAGTTCAGGGAGCCTGGGGAGCTGGAGCAGTTGGCTGAGGACCCTCTGAGTGAAGGAGTTCCCCAGCCTGGAGGGATGGGGCTGGTCAATGGCTGATCCAGGGTGTGAGGAGGACATGATCTCTGGCTTTGCAGCCCTGCACCTCCTCCCTGGTCAGAGATGTCCCCGGTCTCCAGCATCCCAGCTTGGGCCTCAGCCCGTCCCACAGGCACAGTCCCGCTGTCCCCTGCAAACCCTGCAAACAGAGAGGGCTGGTGCGTGGGGTCAGCGGTTCCTGCCCACTCAGCAACGTCTGTCCACGGGAAGATGAGTGTCACAGCCGGGAGCGTGTTCAGCCCTTCCAGGATCCCACCGGGCACGACTCCTCCGGGGGCCAGGGACCCTCCCGAGCCCGGTCCAGCCCTCCAGGCACGGCTCACGGGGAGCGTGTGAGCGGCCGGGGGCGGGCGGGCTGCGGTTTGCGGTTCTCGGGTCAGGGCTGTCCCGGGACCGAGCTGTGCGGGCTCTGGGGTTAAGACATGTCTCACCGTGAGACCCCCTCTCCTTTGCCAAACCCACGGAGAAGGGAGCTGTGCGGAATGACAGCTCCGGGAAAGCCTTTCGCCGTTTTACCTGCGGTTGAGCAAGCGCCAAGGGGGAAAGCGCTGTCCCTAAAACAGAAACGAGCACCATCAACCTCACCCGGGAAAGACGATGCCAAATTTGGGAACAGGAACTGATTCTTTGGAAAAAGACTCTTAGAAATGGTAAGGTCAAGTAACAGTGAAATGTACTTTAATTCCTTCAAACAGAAGGATATCTTGAAGGTACATCAGAGAAATTATTTAATTGATTTCAGTCTCTTAAAAAAAAAAAAAACCCAAAACAAAAAAACATGGTTTCAAAATTCAGGAACAGTATCCAATAAACAATGTACTATGGTTATGCACCTGTTTTGAGAGTGTGGTACAAAGAGAAGCTTACAGATTCAAATGAATGGCATAAATGACTGAGAAATCGATTCAGATAATGCTTGTTTACAGGGACAAAAACTATGTTGACAAGTATGAGTAAGCACACAGATCATGTTTTAAAAAAAAACCAAACCTTTCTAACTGTATTTACACACACATGGATGTATTTGCTTTCCTTTGGCACTAGAAATTACATACAAAAGATTCCATCTTATAGCAATTAAACTTCAAATAACCTTTGAGTCATTTAAGTCACAGAGCCCCAGCACAGTAGTTTCACCTTTATGAAACTGCCACCAATTCTATATTCTAACCCTGGAAATTCAGGCCACAAAGCCTGAATACAGCTTCCACCCGTGACCAGTTCCACTCAGCAGGAGTAACTGGACGCGAGGAGCTCAAGCAGCCATGGGGAATTAATGATACAGATGTGTTTAATAAGAATGAATCTCCCATTCTTATCCAAGGTGGATGTCTACCTTTAAATGGTCTTTATATGCATAAACAAATTAAATCAAGTGAAAATGGACACCCATTACATATATTCAGCCAACTTAAGACATTAAATGAACAGTCAGAGTACATGATGGCTATCCGTAGTATTTCTTCTGTGTTGCAGAGAAATATGTTAATCTCTACTCATGTCCATTGCTAGGAAAAAAAATTAAGATTCCACTTAACAAATATATTTTATTCTTTTAGCATGTTAGTTTACTCTGGCCATTGCCAGTAAACACTTCAGTTTCACAGGAAATTCAGTATTATCTGTACAGTAGCAAGAGTGTTTTGGCACCCTGTAAAATCCTAAAGAACATCCAAGAAAAATCTCAGAAGTAGCATTTCATTATCCAGACTTCTCATTTCTTGTTCATGGTATTTGACTTTGCAGCAAAACCTGAAGCTTTTTGTTTCTTTCAAAACAATTTTTATAGGTTTTCTGCTAGTAACCAACAGGGGTGTAACAACAATGGCACAGTTATCTTTCCTAAAGCATTAAAGATTAGGAAAAAAAATAAAAAATCTTTTCCTTCAACTACTACAATCAGTTAGGACTACATAAAAATTAAATAATGAGGCATCATGGCAAATAACAGCACATCGACCCTCTACCACGACAGGAAGCCGTTTTCAATCTTACAACAAAAAGGAATCAAATTAAAAAGAATCCAACATTTATAGACCTCATAGGTTTTGTTCCTTCTCTCTCTAAATGGTATGAAACCATTACTAATTAACATTTCACTTTGCTCTGCAAGGAGGATCAGGGCAGAAGCTTTTGTTGGGATGGAATAAAGTAAATGGTTGCCTTAGTTTTGCATCGATCACATGCAGACTGGACATTGTATTGTCTCTGATAACTGGATTGGATCAAAGCTGGACCAGACACTTACAGAATGTTTCCCTCACACTCATTATTTGGGTATGTCTCAAACAGACATTAATCTTGTTCTGCTAAGTGTACTCTTAAGCATCAAAAAAGCTGAATTTGTCTATAGCAAATTCAGTGAGGAAAAGGAATCAGAGAATATAACAGCAAGTCTTCCCAGAAGACAGTCTTTTCTACACATCCAAAGAGAACTAGCTGTTTGAATTTTAGATTAGCTGATACATTTAAAATATTTCAAAAGCACAGCATGTTAAAACAACTTTCATTACACTTGGTGGAATACCAGTACCAACAACCTCCACGTGAAATTGTTACAAGCTACTCAAATGCAGACTCTTAAAAAGAAAGAGTACAGTCTATCTAAAGCATATATACATGCTGCTACCAAAGAAAGCAGTGAAGTAGCAACTTTTTATACATGAACCTCGCTAAGAATCTTGCTCTTTGAAATGACCCTGAAGATAGTTTGCACTTAAGATTTATTTTCAACTGAAAAGACTTACAAAAACCAGCCAAATCTTATTGTAAGACCCCTTGGTCTTTTTATTCTGAGCTTGCATGACCTTTTCATGCAAACTGATTTACTGGAGATACACTACTACAACTTACTACTTAAAAAAAAAAAATAAATCTAAGAGTTATTTTTCTTTTTGAAAAAAAGAAGAATATAAACCTCTATCTTCGCACAAGGCACACGCACCTACAGCCTTGTTTTACAGTTAGGTAATTCAAGAAACAGGAGTGTGCAGTAGTAACTACCAGATGAAACATTTTACAAGTACTGAAATAGTGGAAACTAAATGAATTATCAGTTCACGCAACCACAAGGTCGCATTGCACTACATAAATACTGACCAAATGCCCCCAAAAATGCCAAAAACTACAAGCAAGTTCCAAACAGGATATTAAAGCTGTTTCTTTCAGTGAAGACCAACCAGTCCCTTTGTGTACACATTTAGTTTTATTGTAACAAAGCAACTTGTACACTTTAACGTTTAAAACTGAGCATCTTTCTTTCCTTTCCAGTGAAACAAAAAAAAAAAAAAAAAAAAAAAAAAAAGGATTTAAAAATAAACAAGAACAAAATTACAATAGAGAATGTCAATTCCAAATAAGATCCTACAGGTTCTGCTGATTCTCCATCAAGTGGCAGGGCTCAAAGTCATCATTAGGAGAAGATTTTATTTTAAAAGTGTCATCTTAAACTGCAAGGATGTTTGTTAAACATCACAATTAAACATGCCAAAGGAGAAGAAGCCATGTTGTCAAAATGCCCACTTAACCCACCCAAACATCTGAAACCCACCCCGGCTGACCTTCTATAACCCCATTTTTATTTTTTTATTTTTTTTTTTTTAAGTTTTTCTTTTTTTTTTAAACAAGAGAAAGTAGACAGATACATGTTGGTAAATGCTAACTGTCCATATTCACATAGAGACACAGTGTAATCTCTGAGCCCAATATACAGAGAAAGAAGGAAAAAAGCTAGATTCTATGCACTACTACACAGGGGCCTAGCACTCTTCAGCTTCCAGCAGAGTGAAGGGAGCAGAAGGTTTTCTTTTTTCCCACAGAACATGGTGTGTTGATTCCATAAACAGTTTTTGTTTTGAGACAGAAAGGGATAAAAATGAACTTGAAACAGAAACTGGCAGATTCTTTTCCACTGTATTCTGCTCAAGGTATTTCCCCCAAAAATAAATTGTGAACCATGGTGTAGAGGAGAGAAAAAGAGACCTCAAGAGAACAAGGCGACTGAGCACAAGAAAAAAAAGACAGCAACTTGCTCCCAGGGACTGGAGAAAAATTAAAAAGGTAAAAAGGGGGTTTGGAATCCATCAGTGTTCAATTAGTCATCTTCTCCTTCATCCTCCTGTTGAAAGATAAGCAACAATTAAAAATAAAAAATCTCATTACTAAACTTCAGATACCACCAACTTGCAACAAAGGCAATAACCAGGATGTTTTACTGCCCTGCAGAGTACAGCCCTACAGTGTTACTCAGAGCATGCTGCATGATCTCTTTTTTTCTTCCTAAGGAGCAGTAACACTCACTGTCAGTGCCTGTCTACATGGAAATCAGTTAATAACTGGACAGCCCAATAAAAAAACACCAGGTTTGAAAAACTACCCTGACTTAGAATCACTTCAAACACTGACATACCTTTAACATTCAAAAACCAAAAGGATCATCTTTTTTCCCCTCCTTTTAAACTCTGAAGAGCAAAATGCTTCAACTTTCAGATGCTAAGTGCTACGTTACCTAAGAGAGCCCAGTGCTCTGGTGCCCACAACAGCCCTCCTAGCTCAACACAAGCAGGTTTTTGCTGCTGGAATTCAGACACACCACACCCAGTGACAAGAACCAAAGGCATTCTAAGCTACCAACATCCCCAATGCTGGCCCTGGAATCCCACTTGCTACTAAAGGAAACTTCTAATTCCTGAACCCAACAAGGAGTCTTAGCTGAGCTGGCAATAAGCAGAAATAAACTGACAGGTGGGAGGATGACAGAACCTGGTACATCAACAGAAGCTATTTTAGTGTTCACTCATTAGGAATTTTGTTAGGCTAATATCCTAATTCACCTAGAGCACTTCCCTTACTAAAACTGTCTCTCATGTACACAAACATACTTGTTACTACACTGAAACCACTCCACAAGTTATGGCAGTAACAGTTCTGCTTCTCCCCTCCAACCACCTTGTCACTGATTATACAGACAAGAACTATTTTATCTTTGTAACAATGGCTTGGTAATTCTCACAAGACCACTCTTACAAATGTCTGATCTCATACACCAGAGATGGAAGGCATAAGGGGTAAGAATACTCACCTCGCCTTCCTCTCCCTCATCATCATCTTCATCTTCCTCCCCCTCATCTTCATCTCCCTCTTCATCAATATCCTCCAATCCTTCTTCCTCTTCATCATCATCGTCATCCTCCTCTCCCTCCCCTTCTTCATCATCCATATCAGGAACCTTGAAGACACATATGCAATATTAACTACAGCGATCAAATTCACCTTCACTCGCACAGCGCTATTACGGGTGCAGATCAACGACTCGGTGCTGTACTTACCAAGTAGTACTGCAACGGATTTGGCCAGATGTCATCCTTGATGACTTCTCCTAGTTCATCAGCCCCTGCATCAGAGTGGTCAGTGAACCAGGTAAAGAAACTTTCTGGCTCTTCATGCTGCCTCTTCCTACTGGCTTTGTTCTGTGTCTGGCTTGAACGTTTTGTCAGATCCTGTAAATAAAGTTAAGAAGTTCCCTCAAGGAGTGGTCTTTACATGGCTTTTTTCCCCCCCTATAAGCACCATTTAGAAACATACTGTCTGAACAACCACAAGAAGTCACTTACTACTCCCCCTTTCAGGGAGAAGTCTTTAAGAAACATTAAGAACACAACTCACAGAAAAAGATATCATGGAGAAGTCTTTAAGAAACATTAAGAACACAAACAACTCACAGAAAAAGATATCACTCAGCCACCTGAATTTCTCCTGGACATGAGAAAAGAGTAAAACCACCTGTTTCTTGTAATGACCTCTGCTGAAACACTGAAAATTCACAGGATCTTGCGTTTGATTTATACTGCCCTATCAGAGGGAAGCACAAGTACGGCAAGTGTTTAATGACACACTGAATTAAAAGATCTCACAGTGGCCAAATGCTACTCAGAGCAGCTGTAATTGTACCTAAATGCTACGACTACTACACACAGTTTAAGAAACAGTCTCCACACCTGTAAGCTCTGTCTCTCACTGGAGATAAAGAGCTGCCTAACCTCCTTCTCCTGACATTTCCTGCTTCAAAGTCTTCAGGCCATTCTTTGTAATAAGTGAAAGAAACCACGCAAACCGCTAAAACATACTGTCACAAGAACATACACAAGTTCTGTATCTACCACCTTACCCCAGAAGTTTATCAAGTTTGTAACAATCTTTTTGCCAAGTCTGAAAAGAAAATGACTATCCACTATTTAAAGCCATTATTTTTTTGATCATATGGTAACTCCATACTGCTAGTATTTGTTTTCTTGATAGAATCATAACACTTACAGGTTTGACTGTTTAATGAAGACTAATACCAGAATGCACATTGATGTTGTGGTCTGTTGTAAAGATCACATTCAGCTAGTATGTATTAGACTGTAACCTGCTGTACAAGAGAAGTTCTAGTTCTCAATGAACAAAAGATTAAGTTTTCTTCTCAACCTGAGGGTGACAAAACAAGCAGCAACTTAACTGCAACCCTCTGTTCTACTTTTAAAGTACTCATTTCAAAATCTTCAGGATAACATGAAACTGGCTCCCAACTTTTACAGAAACTTACTACAGCAAATTAATTATGTTTTAATATTGTCTGGATGAAAGATACGCCCACATTATTGCATGGCTGCAACTTCTGGAAATGAAGTTGAGAAAAAAAAATATAAACAACAAAAACCAAACCAAAACAAAAATCACACACCCCTATCAGAACCCCCAAAACCCTGTGTCCTGGTTTTTCCATCCTTGGAATTCCTAATTCAATGGTTATTTTAAGAAAAATACAAAACACAGAGTCTAGATCCAGGCCAAAGAGAGACAAGCTAATGCACTTGTTAATCTCTCCATCTGGTCGTACTTGTACTTCCACTGTTTTAATGGTTTTGCTCAACTGAGTGAGAGAATTCACTACAGTTCTCCATGTAAATGTTTGGTATTCCAAACCCTGCAAGACATGCATGAACTATGTACGTAGAGAAGGGGAGAGGGGATTGAGAGGGAAAAGGACAAGGCAGCTTCAATTAAAAAAGGAAGATACTGAAAGTGACAGTATCCCACAGAGCAGCAATCATCTCTCCCAGATGCAGAGACATACCTTTCCAGATTTCCATTTGATCTCAGTTGATTTTGAAGATGGGTCTCCACTTTCATTGAGGTGAAACTCTTTGGAGAGAACTTTATTTTCAAAGTATGGATTCTCATCAAAATACTGCAGAGTTAAAAGCAAAGGGTTAGAACCCACAAAATGTAAAGACACGTGCTAAGTCAAACCTGGTACTACATGGCTACCTGAAGAGATTAAGTTACAAACCACAACCCAATATGCAATTGCATTAAAAAACAAAACAAAACCAAACAGGAAAAATCACAAGTGAAAGAATTATTTAAAGTACTCACAAAATCTATTCTGTAACCTGATTTGATATCTTCAAATTCTGTCACCTCAACTCTGGTCAAATAATGCAGTGCTTCCTCATCTTCTTCTCCCAGCAGTGCAGATACTAAGAGAGAGTTAAGAATCCCACGTTAACAAAGCTATGAAAGGTGTATCAGGCAGGTCAAATACAGGAAACTGATAGCAAGTAAGGTTTGAAAAGCAACACAACTGTACAAGCCAACTTCTTGTGGCCCATTTTTTAAAATTTACCAGCCAAAAGACTATTAGAATTTGTGTGATTTGGATTTGCTGAGGTGAAAACATTACTTTTGCTTGTTGTAGTTCAACATTAAAAAGCAGCAAAAGCTCCCTGCATACATCTACCCTTCTCTCTGAAGTGCATTTTCACATATGCAATTTGCCCAATCTGCTTTGTCCTCTCAGAAAGTCGACTGGCAAGAGTCCTAAGGAGCTCACCTCCAATTAAAAAACCACCAAAAACTAGAATATTCTCTTTTTCTTTTTTTTTTCTTTTTTAATTTAACTAAGAAAAGTGGGAAACTTGTAACTTAAAATGCAGAAAGAAAACCAACATGGGATTTTAGTGAACAAGATGTTCCTTTGGTCAATAAATGCAAGAAATAAAAAGCTTCTACAATGCACTCTAGGACAGAATGGAAGTGTTTGCATATGAAGCAGGCTCCTGTTTAAACATATGCCCAGCAACAGATCTAGAAAACCTTCAGAGCTGCAAGACACTCACATAACAAGCAAGCAAACACTGAATTTAGAGGGGGAAAAAAAGGACTATTAAGAATATACCTTGTGGGTGGTTGACAAATGTTGTTACCCAGAAATTGGGGATTTTGGCGATCAATTCTGACCTCTTCTGGAAGAATGGTTGGCGGAGTTTGTTGTATTTCTGTTCTACTTTCAAAATTTCCTCACTGGCTTGTTCATTCAGTCTGTAATAGAAAGAGCCACATTAACCACAGGAGAGAGAACTGAAACTTAAAGGCGTGTCACCAGTAGTTAGCTAGAAACTGAACGGGTCTGATGAGCCCAGTCTGCCACTGGCAACAAACGAGGCATCTCAGGAATAAAAACGAAACCCAACCTACAACCACTATGAAGAAACACACTACCAGAAGCAATCTCACTGATCTGAATGCAAGTCTTGTCTGTTCTGCAGCATTATATGATGGACAGACCCTTATTTACACAAAGCAAAGTAGTATTTTACCTCTTAAACACTTAGTTTGCAAAAGACCTGAAGACAGGTAACACTTTACACTATCAGCTGTTCTCTACAACTCTGGCAAGCAAGCTACAGCAAAACAATTTTGTACCCCACACAATTAAAATCTTAAGCCATAACATTTAATTGGTTTTGTTAAAAGTCAAGAGCCCTGATACTGCCACAGCTTCACACGGCCAGAGCCCCAACAGCCACCCGCAGTCTCTGTAGGACAGCAGGCGTGGAGAGAAGACCCAGGCAAACACCAACACAGAAACCCAAGTTCTGGCACACAAAACTGATGCTTCTACATTAGCTAACGCTTCCTACATGTTATTCTACAAGCACATGAATAATACATCATTTTAAAAAGTCTAATAAAAGATAATTTTCCCACCAAGTTTTTTGTTCTACTTACAAACATGAAAATACTTTGGCAAAACAGCTTACATGTAAAACTTGAAAAACTAGTAAGAAATAAATATCTGTTACCAAAACAATCACAATTAATTTAAAATTTAAGCTCAAGTTCGACCTTTTTAATTATTCACAATTAAACAAGAAACCAGGATATTTCTTCAGTTTTTTTATCACACACTATAAATACTTCTTACATCTAATCAAGTCAGAACACAAGTATACCTTGGAGAACTACTACCGAGTGCTTACTTCACTAAATATTTTTATTTTTGAAAGTTACCTTTCAATTTCTGCTAAAAACCTTTGAAAAGTTTGTTTACCTGTCTATTTCATTCTGTACTTCATCAATGTGTTCAATTGCTTCCTGTTGCTCTTTTTCTGAAAAACAAATGAAAACACATCAAAATCTTTTCCTTCTCGAGTCTGACAAATCACCCGGGGACTTTTTCTAGTCACCTCCTTCAGAAGTCCGCAGATACTTCTGTTAAATGTCATAAGTGTGACTGGACCTTAAAGCTTCAGCTACTTCCAGGGTGTACTACAGGTGTAAAAGTTTGATGAAACGGCGCTAAAAGCCAGTTTACCCTTAAAAATCACAGCACAGGTTCCTCTACACAGTTTTACAAGTCAATTAAATGATAAGTCAATCGTGATAGATTAATAAGAATTTAACTTAAAAGCTGCAAGCCAGATCTGTTAAAACCAACATATCTGAAGGAACGTTAAATAATTTAGAGAAGAGCAATATCAATAGAAACAGCCTAACTGGGAACACAGGACCTTCTAAAATCCGAGAAGAATGATGGAAAGGACGGTTATAAGCAAAAAAACTTCCCCGTGGCAGTTTGTCAGGCGTTTTCTAATCGGAACTTCCCCTCGACACAGCCTGGCAGGGGTCTGGGCGGCAGGAGGAGCGTTTACCGATCGCGCTGGAGATGAATGAACGGCAGCGGGAAGCGGCTGGAGCAGCGCAGCGCGCTCTCTCCTGCCCCGGGAAGTTTCCCGCACGGCTCAGCCCGCGTGAGGGGACAGTTCTCCCCGCTCCGCGGGTGGATGCGCTGCCCTCTCCCCACGACGGAGGAGCGGCCGGGTACGGAAAGCACGTGTGTGAGCGGAGCTGGCAGCGGGCGCAGCACCGCGGGAAGCACTCGATGGGAGGAGGA
>NW_010328262.1:10617-24443 GCF_000700745.2 Antrostomus carolinensis | reverse complement strand
ATTGGACACTCTACTGAAAAAAAATAAAAAAACAATTCCTCTAAGTTTCCTGGAAACCATTGGGAGAGGAATGGGACAGGAAAGAGATACAAGTATCTTCCCTTACTGCAGCTAAAGTAGAAGCTCAATGTTTCTTTTATCTTGACAGATAACCAGTCAGCACACACATAGCTTGGCGCCAACCCCAACATGTGTTGCCTCTTCTCCAGCTGGATAGATAGAAGACAGCAAGATGTTGTGGGACATGCCATAGCACACTTGGAGGTGGAGACGTGGAACTCTTGCAGTGAGAGATGGAGGAACAGACTGTACAAATCTATGAAACCATATTTCAGCATTTCTGCTGTCCAAGGAACATCTGCCATCTGTTTGGACGGAAGTGAGGGTAATTATAAAAGGGTGTGAGGATGGCTAAAGGAGAAAGGTCTTAAATATGTAGGAAAACCAGGCTACATTAGTTCTGCTGCTTATGGCATAACACAGTAGTTTTCAGCCTTTGTTATTCCCATCCTGGAAACAATTTTGAACAACAGCTTTTGTCTAGTCAACATATTTTTGAATCATATTATTCCGTTTCTTAGTCAGGAAAGGACTTTGTGAATAATGGAAGAGGGATTTAATGCCCACAGTTTACTGCAAGACTTAGAAAAGGAACATATAAGAAAGTAGCTAGTAAGGGGGAGCTCCATCAAGGAATTACAGCCAAGGACTAGAGTTCTCAGTGTAACAGAAAAGGGGTTGAGATCAGGGAATGACATCCCAGGAAAAGGAAGGATATATCCTGATTTTACCATTGATCAGCCTTTTCTCTTCAATTGGTGATACACTGAATAAAATTTACCAATGCCCCTTTCCCTGAAAGCAAAAACTTCTGGAAGGCCAAAAGCATATAGTATAGTTTTAAACAGCTATAAAAATGCCCACTAGAAATAATATGGTTGAACCTAGCACAACTGGAAAATAGGCTGGTACTACTAGACAGTCTTTGAATACGTTAGACTTAAGGTTTTTGAAAACACACACGATCATGAAATGCTTTGATTTTTCTGCTTTTAATTCTAAAATGTTATAAAACTACTTCATCGTACAAAAAATATATATGGCTTACAAAGATGCATCAATGATTTGTTTGAAATGTGTTTAGCTCATGAAATCCTCTCATCTCTTCAAACAGGTATTTGAGAGCACAGATGTCATCTGTTTTCAAAGCCAGTCTGACCTGATATATAGGGTTTCTAGATGTAACACATTTAGGGTGGCCTCTCCTAGGATGGGCCGGAAGAAGAGCTGTTCAATAACATTTGCATCAATGTCTTGAAGAGAGGCGATTAGCTGAAGAATCCAAGTGAACCTGCCTAGGTTTCCATTGAACATCATTGAGATAAACTCCATCAAGGCCTGCTGAGCTTCCTGCTGCAGTGTTTGTACATAGGGGAGACATTTTAGGACATAGCATCCTGTCAAAACAAAAATAAAATAATAAATCTTGAGTACACACTTTCATTCTGATCCCTTTGTAATGATGGGTGTCTGTCTGGCTTTCTAGCTCAAAGTACTGCTTTCTCTAGAAAACAATAAAAACTTTGTAAACATTTTTTCAGAAAAAAAGATAAACGTAGTTCAATAATTTGAAGCAACATTGAGCAGCATTGTAAGCACATTGGAATCTAGCCCATTACATTAAATCTAGCTTTGAAATGATAACAGGAGGTAACTTTGACTCGGTACAGATGGAGAAGCAGCTTTATAATGTTGTCTGCCCACCAACGATGCTGAGACTGTAGTCTGAGAAGGTAGAAACCTTCCAGTCCTAATCTAAAATGGGTAGGAAACATCAAGAAGATGGAGGTGGTGGTTTTCAGCAGCGAGCATACTGGCAGTCTGAAGACATAGGTTTCCAGTCTGCCCAGCACCATCTCCCTCTGATTGCTGCCTCTGCTTGCTAGACTAAGCTGGGGCAGTATGGTTGACCATGCTGTCTAGATATCTCCATTTAACGTCTAAAAAGAGCATAAAGATTCCTTGTAAGATTTATCATGACCCACAGGAGTAGGATAGATAAGTGCATTTCTTGGTTTTGTATTCTGTTTCCTCAGTCATTTCTGAAGAGGGAGAGGTCTCTGCCTTATGGAGCCATGGCCTTGAGTCTCAATCACATACCTCCCATGGCATATGACTTCAAATCTGCTGAGGGTCACTGAGGGTCTTTGTGGGTGCCAGGGCTCAGTTCAAGGCACATCCCATGTTCATCCTTTGCCTCTGGTGGGATTGCCTTGTCATGTGGCTCCTGACAACCTGTTGCCTCCTGTCCTCACTGCCTGAAGATAACACCATCTTTTCTTTCACAGAATTGCTGCAGCCTGGAGAGGGGTAGCATGAATCCCCGAATTTTGACTTCTGCCTCTCCTGCCTCCCACATCTTATTTTAACCTATCTCCCAGCACACACTTCAGGTCCATATAGCATCTTCTATAGTGATTGATTCCATACCTCCCTGGGACGGGATCTGAATAGCTTATGCCAGGGATTGTTTCACACTATATCATTTGTTTAAGTGTGGGAGGTTCTGCCATCTTGCCTAGTGCCCTGCATTAGGGCAAAACCAGCCTGGTTGGGTTTTTTTTCAGTTTGTGGCTGGCTGCCCTTTGTCAGTCTTCAGCAGCTCTCTTCTCCCTAGATACCACTTCCAGAGAAGAAGAAGCCTCAGCAGAGCCTGCAACCAGGCTAGACAGAAATGAAGGGTTTGTCATTGCTTAGGGCAAAAGCAAAGCTCTGCCATTTTTATTTGTCATTCTTCTTGCCCAAGCACTGGCCTAGCTGTGCTGCTACAGCTGCATTTCTGGGCACCTCATTGAACTCCAACTCATAACCCAGCTCTGGACTGCTCCGTGTCTGGTCCTTCCCCTTTGCCTCAGCCAGTTTTGGTGGTCCTGAAAGGAATAAAAGATACAGAGTAGGAGCCCACAGAAGGTACTCCATGATCCAGGAGAGGGTTTAGCAAAGTCACTGCTGGTGGCAGCCTGAAATCCACTTAGAATAGAGGTCTGTAAAAGATAGGATTTGGCTAAACATCAAGCCAAAACTAAGAGGGCAGCTGAAAACCTGCTGCACGTATGTAGAAAACATTTTTGGAGTTTAATAGAAAGTGTTCAAAAACTATTGAAAATTATAATTGTGAAATGACAGCTGTACAAATTTGTTTACACTAAAATAGGTAGCGAAAGGGCAGTTTGGTCTGTGTGTAATCCCTGAGTACCTGTTTCAGCCTAGAGTTAGACTGTGACTTTTTGTTTCATCCAGAGTCAATCCAGACTTAACTGAGGTCCTCCCAGCTGCCTTCTGCAGCCCGTGGAGAAAGGAGCCTCCAGAGAGCAGGATCAACCCACCTAAAGAGTAGGGAGTCTCCCTGAAACTCTGGACAGTGTCTGCAGACAGTGTGAAGGGCTGCTGGGCCTCTCATATGGCACCCTGGGGAAACAGCAGCAGTCAGAATGCACAAATGCAGAACATAACACTGCTTCTGCTTCTGCTTTCTGCTTCATTAAGTGAAAATCATTGTGAAAATCCACAGAGAGAATAAAAATGCCTGCTAGTTAAACTGTGTAAGTCACTGCAGATGAGGGATTTCTCTTCTTATCATCACCCTGGATATAACCGGTGGTTTCTTTCAGCCTGATTTTATTGTGAAAAATTGAGAAATTAACTTGCACTGAAATGAACTCCACTGGTTTGGTGCTGCAGCATAGACACACAAGACAATACCAAACATCTGGATGATATTACATCTCAAGAATCAGAATATGAATCCTATTGGAAACAAATACAAAGTCACTACAGCCTTTGAGCAGCCTATAAACCATTTACCACAAGAAATATCATGGAATAACTGAAGTATTCAAGTATCCTTTTGGTCCAGTCCCAAGTATAGCACAGTGCTGACAGTGCAGCCAACAGCAGTGATTGCTGTGGAAGGAGTCGAGGATCTGAGCCAGAGCAGACTGGAGTCAATAGTCTTTCCATTTACTTTAGTGGGCTTAGAGCTCAGCTTCTAATGACTCACACACTCTGCAGTGCTGACCTAGGCAACCTTCCTCCCTAAAGAGTCTGAACTTGGCACCAGAAGTGAGAGGATGCAATCACTAGTCTGAGTTTGCTCCATGACTGCTGTCCCAGGCTTTGAACACAGAGATTCTACAGGATAAATAAATAAATAAAAGCTGTGTAACCTCAACATAGGATCATTTTGCTTCATTGATGAAAAACAGATGATATAGATTATCTTCTCCAATGTTCTTGCTACAGAGGAAGTCTTTGTTAAAATACTTCTAATACGTCCCATCCCCATGTACCATCTCTCCTTTGCCATACTATGGGTGAGACTGCTGTATTACCTTCAAACTGGAAATAAGTTTGAAGTGACAAAGTCAATTATTTATGACTTAAAATTTGTCTAATAGAAGGTGTTTTGGCTTACAGTGACTGACTGCCCACATCCAAGGAACCTAAACAAACTATTTCAGGTAGAAAATCATTAAATTGTGGAACACAGATTTTTGAGAACATTTAGCTATATTAATAGAAAAGAGTAAAACTAAACATTTGTCTATATACAAATGAAAATTACAAATGTCCCTTTAGGAACATAATAATCTGTGTAATTTCCAGGAGGACTTACCAGAATTAAAAAGAATAATTCCTTTAAGATAGGCATATTCTTTTGCACTTATATCCAGGTCCCAGAACTTCCACAATAAATTCTTCATCTTCTGAACTTCTGCAAAAGATGCTCCCAGTGATGAGCTACCCACTTCATTTCTAGCTGTCAAAGACTGATTGAGGAGGATTGTTTTCAATAAGCTAGGGGCTGAAATCTCTCTCAGGTCAAAATCAACCCCTTCTTGTGCCAGGCCCAGGACAAAAAGAGGGGCCCAGTTCTGCTGTATGAGGACAACCTGATCCTCCCCAGGCATGTGATAAAAAGAAGGCAAGTTTCTAATAAAAGTTAAAGTCTTCAAGAGCACTTCAGAAGCTATTCTGCACGTGGTTTCTGGTGTTTCCAGGACAACTCTTCTCCTGTCCACACAAGAGCAGCCTCGGCTTCCCGTGGAGCGGTGGGGACTACGATACTGCTGGTGCCACTTGGTCTCACTCGCATGCTCTTTGTTAAGGATCTGGTACAGGATGCTCTTAGCATGGTGTGTCTCACTCGGACATTTCTCAGCTGGGATCTGGATATCCATAGAGCCCAATGTGTCCTGTGGGTCAGCCCTGCTGTGGCAGGAAACAGCATGCATGGAGCTATGCACCAGCAGCGAGGGAGAGCACTTCTGCCGCACAGCGAGGCACTGTGTGCTTTTTATACACCCCGGCAGTTGGAAAGTGATATGACCCTGATCTGTAGAGTTACCTTGAACTTTATTTGCACCAGTCTGTTTGGAACCAGGCGGGGCTGCCATGGTGCAGGGCTGCCGTAGCCCTGGGGGAGCGGGAGGGCTGGCGCCTGCCGGCAGCACGGCCACCACTCAGGGCTGTGCCCTGGCGTAGGCAGGCTCTGCCTGCCCTTCTGCCAGTGCCTGTGGCTCTGTGCTCCTGCCACCAGCAGTGGCACTTTTGCTGACTGGCTATGTAACACGTATGGCCTGCCCCTGAGGGGAAGCCCAGAGAACACTGTGATGCCATAAGTAAAGAAGCAGCAAGTTGTCTGTATTTTTATTGATACACTAACCTTGTCCACTAGCTAATGCTCTGGAGTGCACAGAAACACATTTATACTTATGAGTGATGCTGTGGTAGCAGTCCCTTGAGTCAGCGCTTTTATTGCATAGAATCATAAAATTGTTTTGGTTGGAAAAGACATTTCAGATCATTGAGTCCAACCATAAACCTAACACTGCCAAGTTCATCTCTAAACCATGTCCCTAAGCACCACATCTACAGTTCTTTTAAATACCTCCAGGGATGGTGACTCCACCACTTCCCTGGGCAGCGTATTCCAATGCTTGAAAGACCTTTCGGTAAATAATTTTTTCCTAATATCCCATCTAAACCTCCCCAGCACAACTTGAGGCCATTTTGTCTCATTCTATTGCTTGTTACTTGGGAGAAGAGACCAACACCCACCTCACTACAACCTCCTTTCAGGTAGTTGTAGAAAGCAATAAGGTCTCCCCTCAGCCTCCTTTTCTCCAGGCTAAACAACCCCAGTTCCCTCAGCTGCTCCTCTTAAGACTTCTGCTCTAGACCCTTCACCAGCTTTGTTGCTCTTGTTTGGACATTTCTTGTTATAAGAAGCCACCTGACCACACTGTGGATGTCTAACATTACTTTTCATAGAGCACTTAACAGTGCTTATGCTTTACACTGTAGCTAATAGGATGTGACACCTATGTCAAGGAGCTCACAGGTGAAAGTCTTGGTGATGGAAATCCCATGAACAGGAATTATTTTGCATTCCTGGGAAATTTGAGAGAAACCTTAGAGAAAGTCAGCTGCTATAGCTCATGACAATGTCATGTCCTGCATTTCAAATATGAAAATTTCAAATACAGAACATGCAGACTTCTCCCAGACTTGCTGTGTAATTAAATGTTCTTCATACAAGCTGTGGAAATAAAACTGATAAAGAAAGAGAGCAAAATGGCAATTAGTACTGTTGTATGTATGAACTTTTATAGCAGAGCAAGCACTGAATGCTAGAGTTGCCAGGACACTTCAGTCAACATCAGGGAACATTTAGCAGGAATTCAGGGAACTCAGCCTTAATAAGAATAAAATGATACTTCAAGTTTTTGTTACTTTGCACTCTCTTGCTTGCTCTTACATAGGGGAAGAGGTACTAAGTTTTTTCACCAAGCATAATGTTTATACATTCCTACCGTCTGGGCTCTTAGCATGTCTTAGCAAAAAATGAGAGTTAAAAACAACAGCTCCAAGAGCCTCTTCTGATAGATCTCCAAGTCTTAGGTGTGTAAAGACCTAAGACCTATGACCTATGCATCCCATCAGATGCATAGTCACAAATTTGTCCTGTGCTACAACTGTTAGTTTTTTCCATGCTGGGCCATTTTAAAATTTCTCTTTATTTACCTCTCCATTATATTTATATTGCAAAATGTTCCCCTTCTGAGGACATAAAAAAGTGGAGGAAGAGAAGCTAGTGCTGCTGAGGTGCAACTACCACTAACTGCAGTGAAGGTCAAGGAGGCCAAGAGCACCGAACACCAGATGGGATTTGCTTGTCCACCTCTCCATCCACTCAACAGCTCTCCACTGTTATCCATTGCTGGGGTATCAAAGAGGTTAGGTTAAATGGCACAGCAACAGAGAAGTCCCCAGAAAGTCCCTTTCTTCTTATTCTCACTGTAAAATTCTAGCTGGGCTGAGGTTCGGTGAAAAGAACTCCAGTTGCAGGGCTAATGCCATGTGAGGTTCTGCATGAGTTACATAGATTGGCTAGTGGCTGTAGTAGAAAGAGAGACTGAGCTTGCTAAAATCATTCTTACATGGAGTTTGCTTGTGAAAAGAAATTCTGCCTCCTAATTGCTGGTGAGTATGGTGGTGTTTTAGTAATCTAGGTAGAAGAGTGAGCTCTGATAAACCCAGCTTCTGTCTGCAAGGAAAAAAAATCTCTGACTTCAGCTGAAATCAGCACCATTTCACAGTTCACCATTATTTCAACCTCACACTTCATGTCATCATTTCATAGTTCCTATGAATTGTGCTTATTAAAGTTCTAATCTAGATTAAATTGGCTCCTTTTCTACTTTTTTTTTTTTTTTCCAAGGTCTGCATCAGTCAAATGCAGAGTCCTGATGTCAGTAAGATACGGTATTGGATACAATATCTATTCATCATCATTGATTTCCTTTGATTATGTGTAGTTCTAAGAGGCAGAAGGAAATGGCATTTTTCTAAGAGAAATTCCTGGTGTATTATAATAGTTTTATGACTGTTTACCAAAAATACAGAATAAAGGTAACTGCCTCAGTACAACTGCTGAGGACACATCATCAGCTTTTCTGAGAGAATGATTACTTAGACCTGTAATTCAATATTGAATTGCAGGTGAAACTGAACATGGCAGTCCTGATTCAAAATTGTCTGAAATGAGCTCTTTATATGACCTGATTTTCTCAAATGTAGAGGACCAGTAGCTTCATTTAGCTTTCTGCTCATAAATTAGACAACAGTTATTTTTTCTTTCTAAATCTTGCCTGTAGAATGGTTAAAGCCACATGCACCTAAATATTAAGCATCTACAATCTTGCTACAGAAGTGATGTGTCTTACTTTCAAATGTTAAGTATACTGTACAAAAAACCCTCGATTTTGTAATATGAGAAATCCCCATGGACTTTTATGTTTTAGCTGTTTCTAGCATGAGGGTTTGAGAACAGTCATATCAGTGTTATTTTTTGTTTTGCATTTATATACTTTTTCAGTCAACAAAGCACACACACACAAAAATATTCACTCGCTGCCACCACATTCTCTCTTCAACCATCAGAATTGTTCCTCTAGCACAAGTGCCACCACTTGGACAACAAAAAAAATGTATCCTAAGTCCACACACAAAATTGCTACAGACAGCTGGTGGGTTTTCACACCATTGCTTGGAATCGTCCTGCTCCAAGCAAGGCTGCCACCTCCATCTCTCTCATGAGTAATGTTTTGCACACCTGCATATTACTGTTACAGGTACTGTTACACTTAATATAGCTCTTCATCTCCATCATTTAGGTGATTCACACACAATGCAACCTTTTTCCTAAAACCCCTGGATTTCTCAGATTTGTGAAAACTGCCTGCTAGGAATAGATGGTCTCAGGCTTCTACCTTCTCTGATCAGTGTGCAACAGCAGAGTCAGTGTAATAAAGTCAGCAGGAGCTGAGGAATATTTGTTATTATTAAATATCCAGTGACTCATGCACATTCTTAAATATCTTATTGGGTCCAAAAGTATAAGGCATGTAGTATTTTTGGCCCTTAGGCTATAGCCTTAATTCACTTAATAGAATATTTGGAAGGCAGAAGAGACTTGTCAGATAATATAGGAGCTTAAGTGGACATCTCATCCTTACCTTGGCAGTAGTCAAACATGAATACTTCAGGAAGAGCATAAGATATCTACCACTCTTCTCATGAGTAGTGTTCTTGCCTTCAGTCATTTGCAGCCTAGGAAATTCCTAAACCAGAGTGATTTTATGCATTTTATAACTCTCAATTAATTTCTACCTTCTGATCTCTTGCAGTCTGCTCCTGAAGCCACGTGAACATCCACATCAGCCTATGTCAAGGAGCTCTGTGGATGCTGTACGTGAGACAAAACTTGATCAAACATGACATTTGCTGGATTTGGTGCCTTCTTGCTTTTGTACTGGGGGAAAAAAAAAATGAATCAGTCAGTCCCTGCTCACCCTCTCTATAGCTCTCTTGATTGTATTAATCTTGGTAAGAATCTGACAGTCATCCTTTGTCCAAACTAGAGACGTAGCTTCCAAATTGTTTTTTCTTTAAAGTGGTACCATGCCTTTGATCATCTTGTTACCCTTCTTTGAACCTTTCTTAGCCCTATATCTTTTCTAAGGTATTCCTTAAGGGGAAATAGGGAAACTAGTAATTAGTTCAGAGGTTCTCATCTTAGTCAGGAGTGGAGTCAGGATTTTTTTATCCTATGTGCATCTTTTGCTATGTACATACATACACTGAATCTCATCTATAATTTGACACCTAATCAATTATTTTCATAAAGCCCTTCTGCAATTCTTCTGGCAGCCCTAATCTTCCTCTGAATAATTTTGTATCATCAGCAAACATTCACATTCTGAAACTTTGAAGGCACTGCTCTTCAGAATAGTTCACTCAATGCTGTGAGTTGTTTAAAAGACTATCATAATTTAACTGCGGGGCAGAAAATCTGACATTGTCCTTGAAGTAGAGTGTCTGTATATACAAGAACATATATATTGATGTAAAATGTATATAGGAACTATGTTATTACTAAGTGGTGATGTGAGCTCTTCTACTTTCCTAAAAGGTGAGACTGGACACAGATGCATTTCTGGAGGAGAAGAATCTTCCACAATTATTTCCTATGGGCTACAAGAAGGAAACACCCTCCTAGGAAGCTGATAGCAGCCTTTTTGTGGTCATCCTGTCTCATCAGTCTGATACATGCATGTATTCCTTGATTCAGTGATCTGTTATCTCTCTGGTCTCCCGTAGAGACATTTAATTGGCCTATAAACATCTGTATGACTTCAGAACAGGATTTTCTCTAGGGACTTTATACATTTTGTTTTCTGGGAGGAGTTGGGTGAATCTTGTGTCACTGATACTTTTGAGAACACCTGACTTCACTTACAGCCTTAATGATGACAAAAGGAGCCGGTAATAAAACCAATTAGAAGGGTTCCATATCCTCCTTGTCCTATGGTGCACGCCACGTTTCCTGGGCAATAAAGGTATTCATTTCTCCAATAGAAGAACCAAAAGCTTCCATTCAGACTGCCTACTTTGGCTAGGCAGACAGGGGGAAGTATCATCCCCAAGCTAAAGCTTGGTCAGCTTTGAAACAAGCTCTGAAAGTGTCATTAACTTGTAGTCTAACAGGTAATGCCATGGCAAGCCAGGATTTGGCCCTTATATCTGAAGCAAGCGTATGTAAATTGTAAATCCAGTTAATTTAAACACGTTTAGCTTATCTTGAAGGTCAGTGGGTGAACTTCTCAAGTGATTGAAGTTAATCATGTACTTAAAATGCTTTGCTTGATTAGGTCTGGTAAAATCATAATCTTTTTGATGATAGCCATTTGAATAGAAGTCACAAATTAATAGAGACACAGCTGTCCTTGGAGGCCCTGCAGTGAAATGTTGTCTATTGCTGAAACTGGGCCTGGTTTAGACTTGCCTCTAGTGACTGAGTTAGAGAAAAGGCAAATGCCTCTGAACTTGTGCCCCACATCTTGATGTGAAGTAGGAGCTCTGAGAAGCCCCCTTCTCAAAAACTTATCCCAAGCATCTACGTTTAACTCATATTCTGCTCTTGTTTGTTTCTAAATGCACTGGAGTAGTATTTGAAGTGACTTTTTGGCAGGTGCTGGTCACTTGCTGAAAAAGGGAAAGTGTGTGTCTTCATTTTAGACCGAGGACATTTTGTTAGAGACTTTATGTTGCCTGACCATACTTCAGCTGTTGCAAATGTGAATGGAAACATGTGCCATCTGGAGCTATAATCAAATCTGAGACTAAAATATTAGTACAGAAAGTAAAGAATCAGCTCAGTGATGCTCCTCATCCAGAACATGGGGTGACACAGGAACATATTTCTTAGCTCTTCAGCTTCTTATGAATGTAAAGTAGCAATGGATTTCCATGTATGCAAACACATAAATAAACCCAAAAGGACTCTTTCATGGTTGTTTAAAACAAACAAACAAACAAAGCCAGCTGGACAAGTAAACTCTCCATGATTTTTTAACAGCTTTACCCTTCTTGGTAACATGAGGTCAGAGCCTTCTTCATCTAAAAATGGGAGCAGTCATCACTTGCAGTTGCAGTAGAGCTGTGCACACCATAGCAGACCTACTGCTACTGGGCCATTTCTCCCTTGGTTAAAGGTGAGGGTTTGTTTTAAGCAGTGTATTGAAAATTTCTCCTCTACTCTGCCCTGGTGAGGCCGCATCTGGAGTATTGTGTCCAGTTCTGGGACCCACAGTTCAAGAAGGACAGGGAACTGCTTGAGAGAGTCCAGCACAGAGCCACCAAGATGATTAAGGGAGTGGAGCATCTCCCTTATGAGGAAAGGCTGAGGGAGCTGGGGCTCTTTAGCTTGGAGAAGAGGAGACTGAGGGGAGACCTCATTAATGTTTATAAATATGTAAAGGGTGAATGTCAGGAGGATGGAGCCAGGCTCTTCTCAGTGATGCCCAACGATAGGACAAGGGGCAATGGGTGTGAGCTGGAACACAGGAGTTTCTGCTTAAACTTGAGAAGAAACTTCTTTACAGTGAGGGTGACGGAGCACTGGGACAGGCTGGCCAGGGAGGGTGTGGAGTCTCCTTCTCTGGAGACATTCAAAACCCTCCTGGACGCCTTTCTATGTGATCTCATTTAGGTTCCTGCTCTGGCAGGGGGGTTGGACTAGATGATCTTCGAGGTCCCTTCTAATCCCTTACATTCTGTGATTCTGTGAAAGGGGCATGAATCTGCAGACATGAGTAGGTTTTAAGCTGCCCAACCTAAATCTTCTGTTTTCTTCATACTAGAAAAATTGGTGAAGTTTTATAAGGGTAAATTGGCAAATTTTATAAGGGCACACTCTAGGGAGGTGGTGTGTAGAGATTATAAAATAAACCAGAAATGACCTCGTACCAGATATTGTGCCATTTTGTATGAGATAGTGTTTGTACAGTCACCCTTATCAGCACTGGGATGGGCACCATCTGTCATTTTAAATATGGGTAGATATACCACTTGTTATTGCTCAGTGAGTGGAAAATGCTGGAAAGCAAGGTAGAAAATGGGCACAGTTTTGAAAAAACAAGTTAGAAAGTGCTCCTGGCTAGCAATGTCATCTCCAGAATGGCACTGAAAAGGTGATTTTTCTCTTCAGCCTTCTCCCCTGCTGAGAAGAGTGGTTGAGATGATAATCATTTTAACATCGTATGGAGCCCACTATCATATTAAACTTAAGTCTGTCTTATATCATTGCAGATAAATGCCTAATCTAGTGATTAGCACTCTATAAATACCACAGATTAGTGAGTGAAGGTTAGATGGCAGATTAGATATGTGGTGTGTATCTTCAGACTTGTCTTTACCCGTTTTACTTATGATAAAATGAGCAAGGTCTTAACAAGTAATCTGAGACCCAAAAAACTAAATCTCAAACACTTCAATTTTGTTTTTAAATATATGAGGGCTGACTAACTTCCACCAGGGGTATAGGACTAATGCTTTGAGTTTTCCCTGTGACAAAATTAACATGCTCAAACTTCCCTCACTGTTTGCCACAGGATAACTTCTCTATCAGTAACTTTTAAATTAAATATCTGTCTATTGTCACTGAGGGGAAAAAAAAAAAAGAGGAAAGCAGTTTGCATTTTCTTAGAGCTCAGACTACTTAAAAGCTTATAGAAAAATCTACCTCATTTGAGTTTGATTCTTAATAATCAGTTACTGATTATGACTCATGAAGCCTGTATGTACAAATCTCCAAGTTTTCACCCAACCCCAGAGAGATCCTTCATCAGATATTTCACCACAGTTTACCTAGAAGAGCCCCATTTCTTCTATCTGTCTTTGACCATCTCCCTGCCTTGATTGCTGTGACTTTCTTCTACCACACCACTGCCACAGACATGCCTGCTCTGTTCTCTCAAAGCTGGTTTCCCATGTGATTTGAAGTGAGGCTGGGAAAAGTTCAGACACAGACGTGGTAGGACCGTATTGCAGATATCTTTCCTTACTATTTTTCTACTATTTCCCAAAGGGGCACAGACAGAGCAGTTCACAAACCCTAAGTTCATAGCTAAGTCAAAGCACATCTTTGATCATATGAGCTGGAACTACTTCAGACTTTAGAGATTCTATGGTATCACATACAACTGATACTCAATCCATTAAAGTTTCACCTAACTGGCACCACTGAAGACCAATAAGGGCAAGAGTCTTCCAAACTTTATGCAACCATTCCTTTAGGAATACATTGGTCTGACAAACCTGGGAAGGAAGAAAAGATGTTGAGTCATTTACCTATTGGAAATTGTAAAGGAAATCCTTCTGTCTCTGTGTGTGAGGATCTACTGTCAAAATACTTCAGGGAA
>NW_010328262.1:10176-10592 GCF_000700745.2 Antrostomus carolinensis | reverse complement strand
TGAAAGAGCCAGCTTTCTGATAACCATGGTGTCCAGCAAGAGTGAAGACGAAGAAAGGATGTGAAAACCTTGACAAAGAGCAGTGTAGTTCTGAGCAAACATGATTAGGAAACTGAGGCTAGGAAAATGAACTTCAGGTGCTCAAACCCAGCGTAAGATTGTCTAGAAAGAACCCATCACAAGTGGTGTTCCCAGGGCTCAGTACTGGGGCCAGTTCTGTTTAACATCTTTATCAATTATCTGGATGAAGAGGGTTGAATGCACCCTCAGTGAGTTTGCAGATGACACCAAGTTGTTTGGGAGTGCTGATCTGCTGGGGGGTAGGAAGGCTCTACAGAGGGATCTGGACAGGCTGGATGGATGGGCCAAGACCAATTGTATGAGGTTTAACAAGGCCAAGTGCTGGGTCCTGCACT
>NW_010328262.1:0-10145 GCF_000700745.2 Antrostomus carolinensis | reverse complement strand
ACAGGCTTGGGGAGGAGTGGCTGGAGAGCTGCCCAGCAGAAAAGGACCTGGGGGTGTTGGTTGACAGCTGGCTGAACATGAGCCAGCAGCATGCCCAGGTGGCCAAGAAGGCCAACATCATCCTGGCCTGTATCAGAAATAGTGTGGCCAGCAGGAGTGCGGAAGTGATTGTGCCCCTGTAGTTGGCACTGGTGAGGCTGCACCTCAAGTACTGTGTTCAGTTTTGGGCCCCTCACTACAAGAAGGACATGGAGGTGCTGGAGCACATCCAGAGAAGGGCAACGAAGGTCTAGAGCATAAGTTTTATGAGGAGCAGCTGAGGCAACTGGGGTTGTTTAGTCTGGAGAAGAGGAGGCTGAGGGGAGACGTTATTGCTCTCTACAACTGCCTGACAGGAGGGTGCAGAGAGGTGGGTATCTGTCTCTTCTCCCAAATAATAAGTGATATAACAAGAGGAAATGGCCTCAAGTTGTGCCAAGGGAGGTTTAGTCTGGACATTAGGAAAAATTTCTTCACGGAAAAGATTGTCAAGCATTGGAACAGGCTGGCCAGGGAAGTGGTTGAGTCCCCATCCCTGGAGGTATTTAAAAGACCTGTAGATGTGGTGCTTAGGGACATTTTTAGTTTAGTGGTTTAGTGGTGGACTTGGCAGTGCTCAGTTAACGGTTGGACTTGATGACCTTAAAGTTCTTTTCCAACCTAAACAATTCTATGATTCCAGGATGCTAAGAGAGTAGAAGATCTTGAAACTTTTAAATAGTATAGATTCAAAACTGAATGGAGGGAAAAGAGGAAAATACAAACCTGAGCATATTTAATAAGAGCAGATTATGACAGAGTAAATGCTATTTGCAAATATTCATATGAAGATATGAGTTGTCCATGGAGCCAAAGATGGCCACAAGACACAAGCACTTCCATGCTGTTCACTGCTAGTTTGAAAGACATTCAGATCTTCTTCTGGACCTATTTCTGTATGCAGTAAATGAATGTTTTGCTCATTCAATATTGAGATTTCAGCGTAGTGAGATCAACTACTGCTTACTCTGGCATTTAGGTTATTCCTGTCACTCTGAAAAACAGCTCTGAGATTTTTAGAAGGAAGCACATTTGCAAAAATCATATTTTTGAAAGAGAAATCTGGCTCCATTTGTCTAGTAAAAATCTGCACTTAACCACATTTTTTAAAATACTATTATTTTAAGGTCAGTGGAAACTCCATTAAAGTGTTTCAGGAATTGTCAGATCATTAGAGCAATGGAAATTGAAATGCATGCAATGTACTGATTTCAAACACATTATAAAAGAGTGGACAAGAGATCAAGTGTGTTCTCTAGTTTTAGTGTAACTTTCTCCTTCAGGACCCACACAATTCAGGAGTAATTTTATTGTGCCATGTGCCAGTGACTGCTCCTAGCATGCATGGGCTACCAAAAGGTATTTCTCCTTCAGAGACTCCTGCACTGTCACTTCTCAAACTGGCCTTTGAAACTAAGTGGAGACATACCTTTTTCTCCATTAGCAACCCTGGGAAACATTTGTATGAGGAGCATTGTCCTCGAGAGAGTGTCTGATACCTAGAACTACTGTTCTGAAGGGAACAGACACCTTAGAGTCCAGCCTTGCACCTGAAATCTTGTTCAGAAAGGCAAGATTCATCTGAAAGCAACTGAGAGTGTTGGAGAACCCAAATCAGTCAGTAGAGCTGCAAGGCTTGTGTGAACACGTAAAGGGAAACAAAAGACCAAGAGAAGCATGTGTCTGCAGAGTGTTTAGGCCAGTGCTCAGCGATCCTTTCACCCTCCCTGATTCCTGTGACAAGATGGTAAGAGCTTCACAGCAGTCCTGTAGGAAGGTACATCCAAACTCGGGTGGACTGAAGTGTTTATACCTTCAGGATCTGCTTCACTTTAAAACTCAGATCTAACAATGAGGGGCATTCTGGTCCAAACCTCTCCCCCATTTTCCTTCCTCCTCCTGCCCTGTGTGCTTCTTGTTCATTAGGTCAGGCAAGAAAGGCTCTATCACTTCCTTCCATTAAGCCAGTACTTGATACCATCTGTTGTGGAGAAATGGATCTCCTTTGGACAGGGCTAGAGGGATTGTCCTGGCTCAGACAGGTCATAGTTATTGCCATAACTTAACTAGCAAGACCTTTCACAAGCTCTCAGCTTATTGTGAAGTAGAGCTGAGCTGGGAAATGCCCAAATCTCAAGATATAAATGTTTCGTATTAAACTTCCTATTCTGTACCCACACCACACACTCTGCTAATCATGTTTTATGCAATCTCGTGTGAACAAATGACACAGCCCATTACTTGATCTAATTTGAGAGGGATCAACTCCTGTCAACTCCAATACTTGGAGCTGACAGGATTTTGGAGGGTGCTTCAATCCCCTTCCCAGCTCTGTCTTTGGAGAGGCTGCTGGAACAAGTGCTAAGCTGACCCAACAGGTCCCATCCTGTGGAAGGAGGTCACCCACCTCCAACTGGGTCCCACACATTTTTGCACTCACCAGACTCCTTAGAGTGTCTTATTGGCTTTGGAAAGCAGGAGAAAAGTCATCTGCAGAGAGAAGCAAATTACTTTGAGCTGGTTTATTCGTGGAAAAGGACAGCAGAGCTGGTCTCAGGGATGGGCAAAAACTTTCTCTCTGGTACAGCAGCAGGATACTCTCACCAGATCGAGTGAGACTCTTATCAGGACGCAGGGCTCCCTCCAACGTTTCAGGTTATGCAGGACATGAAATGATTGTACCCAGCATGGGTATTTCAGCATAGACAGATAACTCCTCTTACTGCATTTTTCCAAACATGAGAAATCATGATCCACAGCAAAAATCATGACAGTAATAATGACTTTTGTTGCATGTTAACCTGACTAATAAGGTCCTGCGGTACCTTTACACGTGTCAGGACCTGCAGGAGGCAGCTGGGAGGGAAGGTTCTGCTGCAGCTTCCTCATCTGCTCCATCTCACATGGAGGCAGCAGCAGCATTGCCATCCCGGGGCATCCACCAGTGATTCTGTTTGCCATGCAGTCGCATTGAGCATGGAAGCCAGGGTATGTGACCTGTTCAGTAACAAAAGCAGCATTTGGAAGGACAGCATTTATGTTTGCTCTGTTTGCTGTCATGCACACTAACATTACTTTACTAATAAACTATGAACTACAGCAAAGAATAGTTTTGTTTTTCAAATTGAGTATAGGAATGGAACACCCAGTACAAAACAAACCTGTAAAAATTTTAATTTCACACATATTTTTTCTCTTCAGTAACTATCAGCATGAGATGTCTGGTTTATTGTGACTTCAAATGTCATCTTTAAACCACCAAAATCTGGAGCAAAAATGAAGTCAAACAAATGGACAAAAAATAATTATGTTTTTATTTTAAATGTCAAAACAAGATGTTTTAACTTTAAACACTTATAAAGTTGCAACAAATAATATAAAATATTTTAAAAGTGCCATGCAGATTGACTAAAAATATTTTTTTTAATAACTTTTTTTTTCCTCCCCCTAAATTCATTACTGTCCACAGTAAGCTGGATGGTTTGAAAAAACACCAAGCAGAGGTTTAGCTGTTTCATTAGCTATCCTTCCTCACCTTCTGTTTGAATTTGTGTATCCGTGTGCATGGAGGAAAATTTTTAATATAGCATAAAAAGTCACATGTCTAGACCCAAAATATCATATCAGGCAGCAAGAGAACAGAAAATATGAGTAGAATATAGGAAATTCCACCCCACGGAATAATCATAATAACAGGAGAGGAAGAGATCTCTAGAAGATCAAACTTTCTTCTGAGAAATATTACTGAGGATATTTTGATAAAAGAGTAGGTGCACAAGTATTGATGTCATCAAGGTGAATGACTTCACCAGTGCAGCAGCACTGAAGTGCTCCAGTTCCTGTTTTATGACACCTCTGCCATTTACAGTAAACCCATTAAATTGATTCAGATGCCATATGGTCATGCAACCACTTTGGTGCTGAAAAGGATAAGGGTGAGATTAAAAACACGGTCTTTGTGCATTCTGTTACGTATTAAATCCCTACACCGAAATTCCAACAGAGGGTGGCATTTAGAAAAAGAGAAGAACTGAGGCAGCAAACTAAGCAAGCAAGTAGAAGAAAATTATTGGAAAAAATATTATTACTGGTTATTGCTGTTCATTGTTAGTTTTTATTAAGAAATTAACACTTCACTGTCTAGGAGTTTACTATGAAAGCTTTAATCTGAAAGATATAAAACAGGAACTCAGGAAGATTTTTTTTTTCCCTTTAATTTTCTTTTCTAACAGCAAAATAATACTTCCCTGCAAAAAATGTCCACAAGAAATCACACAAGTGTTTGGGTTTCGATGTGCCTTAGCTGCACATAGCTGATACTATGATTCAAAAATGCTAAAAGAAACAATGGCATGTGAAGAAACATAAAAATGTGCATTAACTTCCTTTATCATCACACGTTCTCTGCTAGCCCTTTCTTTCCTGCCTTCTGTTTTGTGTGCTTGTTTGTCGCTGGGTGTTTGGAAAGCAGGTAAAACAACTGGACCTTGGCCTTCTTTGAAGTCACCAGAAAACAAATTAATATAAGAAGTAATCACAGTCTAGCAACTTACAGGTGCATCCTAGCTAATTTCTCTCAAAAATCGCAGAACATTTCTAAATGTGAAAGAAGGCAGATTAACCCTGACTACCATATATCATTATTTCTGAGATACTTGCTGGGAGGTACCTTCATGTAGATGTATGACATGTAACAGTTGCTCTTTATGGTAAAACAACTAGCAAGAGCAGCAGTGATGGAAAAATACTTCCCTGATTATAGAGCATTATGAAGCTTTGCTCTGTCACTCTGTTTCCAAGACTTGTTTTTCTCACTCGGTCATTTGACAAGTCCAGGTACACTTCTAAGTGACTGAACATGCAGATGGATTAGCCACAAACAGGCTGCTGACCACACACCTGGTACTTACATGCATGAACTCAGTGACTTTTGATCTGAGAATGATCTCCATGAGTCTATTATTTATTTTCACTTTAACCGTCTTAAAGGTAAACCAAACTACCCAGATGTAATTGCAAAATCCAAGGACAGAGAATTATATGCAGGTTGACTTCACAGATAGAAAACAAGTGATAAGAGACCAATATGACAGCTGACTGTAGTTAACCTTTAATTGGGATCCCGCAGCAGCATGTGCGTGCTAAATATGCTGTTTCAAAAGCAAAAATACACATAATCCCATCTTGTTTATGCAACAAGTAAAATTAATGGAAAATGTTAATCTCCAGTCTGACATGACCATGTTTACAGCATAAAGCCACTAGGCAGTGAGTACCATTTGACATCCAGCCTCAAGTAGGATTGCTTTTATTTTGTCTTTATTTCACCCTGTGAAACCAGTGCTTGCTCACCTTTACAAAGACACCAATGTTGGGTTTTTTTTAAAAAAAGAAAAATCAGTATACTTTTATTGAAGCACAAGAAGGCCTCTTTAATCAGGTTTTAGCATATGCTTTGCTGTGTTTTAGAGTAGTTTGAGAGAAAGCCCAGGGGCAGCTTTCCCCAGCTAACATCACCTATGACTGATCCCTTCTTGCTGCACCTCTTTCCCAGTTTATATTCACAAGAGACATAGGGCAGAAAAAAAAAAAGTCATGCCATGTATCCACACCTAAATTTATTGACCAAGTACTTCACACCTATCTTCTGCTGTGTGTAGACATTTCAGTTTGAATGAACAGGATTTCCCTGTGAAAATTAAAATGGGGGCAAAGGTTATTTTGGGCAATGCTGCTGTAGAACGTACAGCTAGAAATACAAAACAGGTTTGCAATGACTGCTCTGCAGTGGCACAAATGGAATCTGTATCTTACCACATGAGATAGTGGCCAGGAGGACCACCTGCGATAAAGTAAGACCTTAGGTGAAAAATGTGCAAAGGAGAAGATCAGGCATACAGGTACTAGTGGGTGCCAAGCTAATGGATATATGTGAAAGAAAACAAGGAGTGAGAAGGATTTGCAGGCAACCACTCCTTTTGGGATGGAGGAGCAATTGGGTCGGAAGGGAAAGGAGCTGAAAACAGAGAAGCAGAGCTGAGCTACCCACCTGGAAGGGAGAGTGCAGAGCTCATAGACAATGGAAGGAGAGCCTACAGGCCTTTGAAGGTGGTAGAAACACCCCACAAAAACATACAGTGTTCTCAATGCCTTTTTGAACTGTGCAGGTGCCTGTTAAATAGTCATCTCTTAGATGCTGGTGAACAAGAACCATGTTCTTCTGACACGTATACCAAACTGCATTAAAAGGGTGACTCGAATGTTCCTGGAGTCAATGTTTACAGTTCATAGTTCTGACTTCTTTACAGAAAACTGGTTGATTGGCTGACCTGACAGAGGAAAGGAATAACAGACATGACTTGTGGAGTTGATCCCTGGGCTTTCAAACCACACATTGACTCACAGCACGTGAAGCAAGAAACAGCCAGGTACAACGGGCTGACTGGGATGGCAGGAGACCCTCACTCAGCTCTCCCAGTGCGACAGCTCTGAGAGGGAGTGACATCTGGGTTCTCGCCTTGGAAAGCCAGGGAATTATTTCTATTGATATTCCTTCTCCAAACAGTTCATAAAAATCAGCCATTGTCCAATTTGCATCCTCTGTGGAGAGCGCGGGCTGCGCCTCACCCCCGGCTGGCACAAGCTCACCAGAATGACTGGCGGTCCCAAATCTCACAGCCTGATTGCCAACCTCATCCAACAAAGCGAAAATCTCAGAGGGATAAATATTTGGCACGCAAGCAGCTGATCCAGTGACAAGCGGTATTCGTCTTTCCCACCCCTTAGACCAATGCCAGCCTGCCGAAAGCCTTTTATCCAGGTGAAATATCATCTGTTGCAGAGGAGCTCTGGAAGAGATGAGTCACTGAGAAAGATAAGGTCCTCAGTGAGACCATAAATAACAAAAGCAAATCTAGATAGCAATGTCGCCCTTACATTTTAGGCTATTGAATTTAAGCATAATTAAATGCAGTGTGTAGTTACTGAAGTTGGGGCTCAGAGAGGCCATGTGGTTTGTCACACAACCTGGTGGTAGATTTGAGACTCAGAACCCTTTTTCCTGATTCTTTGCCCAAGTGTCCTGCCAGCCAGGGCCCTTCAGAGTCTCAGGATGAGCCCCAGGTTAAATCTACTTGTGTTCTTTCTCTCTTTGTAGAACAGATATCTCCTACTGAAGCTTTATGCATTTGAGAGCCTGTTCTTGTGCTGACAAGCCTGAAGTGGCCCAGCCTCTGAAATACAAATAAAAACAATCTTGGGGTGCAACTCCAAGGCCTGCAGCACTTGCCAGAGAAGCACACACCTCCTTCTCTTTATTCCTTCAAAGGTAATAAGCTTAAATTCAAAGTACCTCTCAGGAAGTTTCCCTGGGCAGCTCTCCTGCAGTGCTTTGAAGTGATCCTGCATGGTTAGCAATTGTCCTTAGCAGGAGGAGACCACCCTTGTGTTCTTTCCAGTTTAGTCAGATGTTCAGTCAACCCTCTCTGCCAAAATTCAGAACCCCTCTAAAACCAGCAAGTAACCATCCATCAGCCACCATCAGCATCGCGCTCCTTTGAGTGACAAAGCCAAGATGCTGCATCTTTGAGCAGACAAGAGGTGACTCAAGGATGCTTGGGCCCTGGGGCCTGATTGGCCTCCACTGTTCTCGGGAGCTGCACAACACCAGGCAGACCTGCCCACCCCCATGAAGGTGACCTTCTCAGTTAAGGGACTCTCTTTGCTGAGCAAATGCAGCTGCACTCAAATCTGGACTCGCCCCTGCCTGCAGGAGATGTTGCCGAGGATAATAAAAAACATGACTGCATTAGCCTGGTTGTGGCTGGAAATGTCAGAGGCTGAGATGAAAGCAGTGCATGGAGGGAGAGGAAGGATGAGAAATGGGCATGGGAGGGAGAAGGGAAGGAAGAAGCAGCACAGCATCTCAGTGGAGGAGGATTTGCCTGCTGGAGCCGTGGTGCGGGGGCTGCACGCTCGGCCCACCCGCGATGCTGGGCACAGTGGCTGTCTTTGGCTTTCAGGTCCTTCTCAAATAAAGGAGTTGTCACAGTCCTGGCTCTCCAAACAAAGTTCATATTTTACAAGAGCTCATAGCTAAATCACTCCTTATTTTTTCTCCATTTCAGTCTGTTCATCCACAAAGCTCATCTCCCTGTCAGGAGTTACTAAAAGGGTTGCTCTAAGATGTGTACCATAGCAGAGGGTGTTGTGTGCTAGGGCTGGATGCCCATAATTCACATTCAGCCTGGAGAAGAGAAGGCTTCGGGGAGATCTTATAGTGGCCTTTCAGTACTTAAAGGGGGCCTATAAGAAAGATGGGGACAGTTTTCAGCGGGGCCTGTAGCAAAAGGGCAAGGGGTAATGGTTTTATACTAAAGAAAGGTAGATTCAGACTAGATATAAGGAAGCAATTTTTTACAATGAGGGTGGTGAAACACTGGCACAGGTTGCCCAGGGAGGTGGTAGAAGCCCCGACCCTGGAAACATCCAAGGTCAGGCTGGATGGAGCTCTGAGCAACCTGATCTAGTTGAAGATGTGTGGGGGTGGGTTGGACTAGACGACCCGAAAAGGTCCCTTCCAACCCAAAGTGTTCTATGATTCTATAATAATCCAGGGGAAGATAAAACAGATAGGCAATAGGCATTCTCACAAGATGGTGGGGGTTTTAAATAAATCAAATAATTGCTTTTTTTTGCAAAAGATTCCTTTAAAATGCAGAGAACAGTCCACCATGCAGTTAGCAAAAATTCCTCTACCAGCAATACTGTGGTGCCCTCAAGTGGATGCAAAATACCCAGAAACTCACTACAGCCCCCATCCTCCCCAAAGCGTGGTCCCCACTCTCTGGTTTGCAACCCTAGACTGCAAACACAGCGTGTGCCCCCCCTCAGAGCCCTTTGCAATGCCAGAGGAATAAATGTGCTTCTGAAAGAGTGCCAGACCAAACGTTTCTTACTTAGTTAAAAGATTTTTTTTTTTCTTTTTCAATAAATTATTTGATCCAGGGGAAAAAAAAAATATTGGTTGCAGCATTACCCTCCTGATGTCTCCAAGGGGTCTGGTCAGCTGGCTGTGTCAGCAGCTCTGAAACACTGTTTTGCCCCTTATTGCTTCACTGCTAGTAAACTACCCACCAGTTTTGCCTGAGCCAACTACTCCCTTCCCAGAAAATTCAAGGGATGTGGCAAGCTCAGGAGAGGCAGTTTGAGTCAGACAAGAACCGAAGTCAAAGCATTTCACCTGCGTGCTATGAGCTGAGCAGTCAGAGGTGAAGGGGTTGGGGGGAGAGTTCTGTATTAGTCATTTTTTTATTAGTTATCGGTCATAACTGCTTAAGCCAACAAAAAGGATGCAGCCTAGGGATTTTACTTGGAAAAGTATTCCCTAAAAATACAAAGTACTGTTAATATTTCCCTCTAAAAGGCACCTGATAAGACATCTGCAATAGTTTTATTTTCAATTCATCTTCTCTGAATGTGGTTAACCAGGATGTGCAAAAGGGCAAAGACAGGTTACTAGGTAGGTCAGGAACACACTTTCCAGAAAAGCCTGATTCACTTAGCCAAGCAGAAGGAAGGCTGAGAGAAAGCAGGAGGCACCAGACAGTTTCTCACCCTCCCAGAGAGGCTCTTGACAGCTCTCAAAGCAGAAGTGGACACATCACATCCTTGTTTCCGGCCTAGCTTTTGTGTTTGTCTTGTTGTGTGGGGTTGGCTTTTTTGGGGGTTGTTTTTTTGTTGGGTTTTTTTAATTGGATCCATTCACACCAGGAACTACAGTATGTTTCTGCTGCAGAGGGAAGTGGAAGTGGATGCTTCATCTAGTCCTGTGTTAATATCTTAATCTTTCTTTTATGCTTTCCTTGTCTTAGGGAAAGGAAATTCTTCATTATTAGGCTATGATGTTCTAAGAGATGCTTGAGATGAAAATCAGTTAACATCTGTAATACCTCACCTCAGTATAGACTTTGGGTTATTACAATTGTGAAAGTAAGAGAAATATAGGATATTTTGGTTAATAAGTAAGTCTCCACTTGTAATGTACCAGTATAGGTTGGGGACAGACC
>NW_010328261.1:0-5488 GCF_000700745.2 Antrostomus carolinensis | reverse complement strand
GTGCTTTCCCTTCCCTCCCTCCTGAAACTCTACTTACTATTGATCTCCTATACAGATTCAGTCCTATGTGGCTTTATTCAGAAAATGTTTAATTTTAAAATAGGTAACCTTTCTAGAATCTATTCTAAAGCAAAAAATTTGAAAGCCAGATGTGGGGAAATTACCTTTTTAACACATGATTTTTAGATGTAACAACAGTTTAAGTCTTTAATCTGGGATGACAAGTTTCTCTCTCACAGCTGTAGGCCCAGCTCATTTTCTCCATTGCACTGAATCACCAGATCCACTGCAAAATACAGCAGGTGAAAGAGAAGGAGCACCAGCAGTGGGTAAACTATTTGTTTTTGTATCAAACCAAAATCCCATCAATCCCTGGGCTCTGCCACGACTTCCCCCGTCCGCTGAACCAGCTCACTGTACATGTAGCCTCCTGCACAAGACCAAGAAGTGGAAAAAATGGTATGAAAATCAAACGTAGTCCAACACTTAAAAAATGCTTATACCAAATCTGCAGATGATATTTATACTCTGGTGATGACACTGCACAAGAACAAGCACTATCAAGTCCTAATACTAACAAATAATTTGTTTTCTCAACAGCTTGGCTGATATGCTTCCTCTCTGACTTCCAGACAGAACTGGAAGCAAGAGCTTTCAGCATTCATAATTTCAGACATTAAATTGAGTTAAAATTCCTTTTGCTGATTGCATAAAACCTCAGAATCCCTCTTTGATCAAAACAATCTTACAACAAAGACCTATGTAAAAGCTTGCCAAGGCAACTGAACAGTGCTGACTCAGAAAGGAAGTCCACCTACTGATTCATTAACATGACTGCCAGCAGCACTGATACATTCCTTTGAGATCTCTTGTTTAAGCAGTTTCTCAATTCATAGCTTGGTTTCTTATCATGGTTCCAGGTATATTAAACACCAGGAAGACCAAACACGCATCCATATCTGCTTATATATCTGACTTTAAAGCTGCAGCTTTTTCTTAACTAGAAGAGCCAGGGTAGGATGTCACTAATAACAAGAACATGCTGCAGAGCTACTCCACTATGCGAGACGTGGCCAGGAGAAGTTCTGTGAATGAGCAATGTCTTTGTCAGAATGGGTGACACACACACGCAGTCTGCACTGACAATGCAACCCTGAGACAGGCACTCTGCCACTGACAGTAGAGTTATAAGCTGCACATAACAGAGCAAACTGTCTTATTTTTGTTCCAGTTCCTTGGTGGATTAGAAGCAAATGACCACTGTACTGACTATATAAATCTAAAGTTTAGATTGAGTTAACTCTAACCACTTTACAGATCTTCCCAGAACAAAGCCCTTTACAGGATTCAACAGAACTTAAGCACAGCTCATTTATGTGCAAAAACAGTAGTTAGTAATTTATCTTCACGAATCTGCCAACCAAATCTGAAAAAAGGCAATTCTGTGCAGCAAATACATTTTTGGATAATATCTGTACAAGCATGTTTGGACTATATGCAGTTAATTGATTTTATAAAAAATTTTAAAAATTAAACTAAAATAGTTCATGGAATCAAAGAAAATGGTGAGTTGGAAGGGACCCACAAGGATCACAGTCCAATCTGAATAATATTGGAGTTGAATAATAGGTTATTGATAATTTTAATTTCTGAAATACTTTTAAAGAAAAAGTAGAATGACAATTAAACAGATTAGCAAACGACTTCTGTTTCTCCCATAAATCCAAAAAGAATGAAGACTGAAAAAACTCAAGTCCTCCAATGCCCATCAAAACTTTAACATTTTATATAAATTCTTTCACTTTTAAAGCAAGACTTTCTTACATAGAAATGTAACAAGTATCAGATCAAAAATTCCTCCTGACTGCCCAAAATTCTAAATTTATATCTAATCCTTCATTTAAGAGTGGAACAATTTTAAGTTCTCATTAAAAGTTTTTTGATTCCCTGCAAACAATATGAGTCAGCCCATTCACTTCCGCTCAGTTCATGTTTTGAAAGGCTTATTCAAGACCATAGGGACTAGAACCTTACTGTGTTAAAATTAGAGTTTAAAGAAAACATTCTGATAACCAGGAAAAAAAAAATCAAATTGACAATGCTCAGTTTAAAAAGGAGCTTTTTTCCTCCATGTTTTTATGAAAAATATCCTGCATTTTTTTGTTTCTGCAATCCAAGAAGCATTGAGTAATCAAAGGTCAAACAGCATTTCAAATGACAAAATTCTCAGTCTGTTAGCTTGAGAAAACTTTTTAAATATTAAGGCCCCAAGACTCCTTAAGGAGCACTTGTAAAAGCAGCTTAGAGACATGATAAATATGCACATCTCAGATTTCATTAACAAAAAAAAATAAAAAAATCCAACCACTACCACAATTTTTTTCAGCCATCTAGTTTTAAATTAGAAGGTAATAAAATCTGAACACAGTGAATCATTTTAACGGTTGAAATACATGAGTTTAACATGAAGAAACCTTACTGGTTTTAAAATGTATTATTTTGAAGATGAATATAGACTTAGGCCTGATAAATGCTTTGGGATCTGTGTTATTGACAATATTGTTAATTACATGATACAAAGCTGGTGAGCTTTAACATCATTACCTACTTTTACAGGATTCTTTAATTTTCATAGTGCAGTCTATGCAATAATTAAAATAAAAATAAATTTTAAAACTATAAAATTCTCTGGAAAAATTAACACATTCAAAATTTACCACCAAGTGTACCATGTGCTAAATTTATAGTAATAGTTTAATTCCTCTCACCATAGTTAATTACAGGAAAACAGTTGTAGCTTTTTGCAATACTTGAATAAAAAAAACCAATATATACACTATAATAGTAATGTACAACGAAATTTAGAATATCTAAAAACAATAATGTCAAACTCTTCAGGAGAAAAACAATTGTCAAAATACATTGCTTCCACATGATCCATATCTTTCTAAAAATGTAGACGACCCAAAAAACTGAGAACAAGCAGCACAAAGATATGTCAGGCTGCAATGATAAAATTGTACTTTTCTTCTCACAAATACCAAGAAATGAAGAATGTTTTCATACATATGATTGAATCAACTGGTCCTCCTGGAAACTGTCAAACAAACCAGGTTTGTTTACATTTAATAACATTATATTTTAAGGAAAAAAAAAATCAAACAACACTTCAGTAGAAGCATACATATAGGGGTAAGAATTTCATAGAACCATAGAATATTGTGAGTTGGAAGGGACCCACAAGGATCATCAAGTCCAACTCTTGCCCTACCATAAGACAATCCTAAGATTCAGACCATGTGTCTGAGGTCATTGTCCAAATGCTTCTGGAATATTGTCAGGCTTGGTGCCATGACCACCTCCCTGGGGAGCCTATTCCAGTGCTCCACCAGCCTCTGAGTGAAGAACCTTTTCCTAATGTCCAACCTAAACTTGCCCTGACACATCTTCCTGCCATTTCCCCTAGTCTTATCATTGGTCTCCAGAGAGAAGAGCCCAGGACCAGCCCCTCCTCTTCGCCTTGTGAGGAAGTTACAGACCGTGATGACAGTCTCCTCCAGGCGGAACAAACCAAGTGACTTCAGCCTCTCCTCATATGGCTTCCCCTCTAAGCCCTTCACCAATTTTGTGTCCCTCCTCTGGACACTCTCCAGTAGCTTTATATCCTTTTTATACTGTGGCACCCAAAACTGCCCCCAGTATTCAAGGTGAGGCCGCACCAGTGCAGAGTAGAGCAGGACAATCACCGCCCTCGACCGGCTCGCAGTGCAGTGCCTGATGGACAACCCCAGGACACGGTTGGCCCTCCTGTCATCCAGGGCATGCTGTTGGCTCATGTTCAACTTGCCATCGACCAGAACCCCCAGGTCCCTCCCTGCAGGGCTGCTCTCCAGCCTCTCATTCCCCAGTCTGTATGCGTGTCCAGGGCTGCCATGTCCCAGGTGCAAAATCTGGTACTTGCCCTTGTTAAAATTCATACAGTTGGTGATTGCCCAGCTCTCTAATGTATCTAATATATTTCAGCAGAGATGGGAAGTCTATTCATTTCAGAACAGCCAATGGTCAATGGGAAGGGTATTTACCTAAAATATGAGATTATATATATATATTTTTATATATGTATTTTAATTGGATTAGGGTGTTAAATCTCAGTCCCTGAATTTAAGAACCTCCACTGTACCCGTCAATTGCTTTAGTCCGAGATGTTCTCTTTTGTGTAAATAATAAAATATCCTCTGGAAGAGGAACATGCCAGATCTATCACACCCAAGTTACGAGCTATAATTAGTCTGCTCCTGAGAGTTATTCTTACAGTCTCCTTTCTCTCCACTCTCTCAGTTACTCCTTTAAATTTTGAATTCTTATTTTCAAGTAATATGGTTTATCCTAAAGCATACTGAAAATTTTTCAGAACTGGTCAACTCTTTACTACTAAGGTTCTAGCTTCTTACCTTTTAAGAGTTTCTTTGTTGTTTGTTGGTTTTGGGGTGTTTTGCCTAGGACTAAATAGATAACATTTAGACTAGGACATTTTAAAATTTACTACTGTTTATAGAGTTACTATGAAACTGACCTGTGGAAAGATATATCCCTAAGGACACCTCATTGCAATCAGTCTCTATTATTAGATAGGAGGAGTTTCATAATTCAGGTGTAAACATAAGTAGGGACTCCTGTGAATTTTTTATGTTGCAGTCTCATACAAGATATGAGACTTATCAAGCCACTTATATCATTGACCAAAAGTGTCTGAACATATTTGAGTATACCTGCTTAAAGGACTCAAGCTGCATTACAGGACAATTTTGTGTGCCAGGGAAGCTAATGCTAGCCTTGTGTCCTGACTTTCAGGCCATATCCTGCATTTCAAAACACCTCTGTCCACATCCACGAAAGGAAAGATTATGTTTTGCTTCTCTGATAAATCTCTGAATTAACATTACTACTTTCTTTAAATTCAATTTTGAAATATTCATGAATATGCAAAAAATTTATTATTTCATAAATGTAGATCTTTATGCAAACACTTGTTTTGATGAAGTTAGATATTAAATAGCACAGAGCAATTTGCAGGCACTATGTAAAAGGTGACAAAGGAAGAAATAGTTTGGGGTTTGGGGTTGTGTTCTTTTGGTTTTTGTTTTGTTTTTTTCTAGTTGCCAGTTCTGCACATTTATCTGATTTTGGCAATGAACCATATTAATTTTTGCCAAAGAAAATATAAGCATTGACACTGTGCTGAGGCTAGCAAATTATGTAGGACTTAAATTTCATCAAAGCAAATTGCAACAAAATTGCCAAACAGTGATCCATTACACTTCAAAAGACAAGCAGCTTAAGCCCAGCTCCATTTACTATGCAACAAACTGAAGAATCTAATGCCTACAGCATAAAGCTTTGATAAGTTGTCGTCCATTTTAATCAGATTTGTGCATAGTTCCATCACCACTAAATAACCTCTTTTTCTGACACTCCAAAAGAGTTTCTA
>NW_010328260.1:0-4110 GCF_000700745.2 Antrostomus carolinensis | reverse complement strand
TGAACAAACAGTTTACTACCTATTACAGGTGGCAATGAAGATTCCTCTCTAAGGCCCTCAACGACCACCACCAAAAAGCTCTGCGCAGACGCGAAGAGGAGGAGACCTAATTTTAATACGAAGCGAGGAAAGGTCATGCATATGTATAGGCATTTTACAATAACTGATGAATATGTATAGGAATACACCTTAAATGTAGAGAGCTGATTGCCTGAGGGTACGCACGTTTGTGGTGGAGCCATCCCCCGTGCGCCCAGCGCTGAATAAACACACCTACTTTACAACTTCATAGGTTGTGGAGTCTCTTTCCTCACATCACCCCGTGCCCATCCCCCTGCCACTACCCATCAAGGTAAGGGGGCAGGTCCCTAGAGGGGTCCCCACCACCCTGAGGGGTGTCTCCAGTGATGTCACCTCGCTGACACCCTGTCCCCAAGGTGGTGGCCTGCTCCATGGGGTACAACCTCCTGGGGCTGGTCAACAATCAGGGGCGAGTCTACATGCAAGGGAGGAACCGCTACAGGCAGCTGGGAACCAGGAACCAGCTAGACTGCATGGAGGTCACACAGGTGATGGGTCACACCCTGCCTATCCCTGTCCCTGTCCTGTCACTGTCCCCATCCCTGACCCCAGTGTCATCCCTGTAGATGACACTGGGGTCATGTCCCTATTGCTGTCCCCACAGGTGTCCTGTCCCCACCACTGTCCCCATCCCTGTCC
This sequence comes from Antrostomus carolinensis, assembly GCF_000700745.2. Classification (NCBI taxonomy): domain Eukaryota; kingdom Metazoa; phylum Chordata; class Aves; order Caprimulgiformes; family Caprimulgidae; genus Antrostomus; species Antrostomus carolinensis. The sequence goes on along the minus strand of NW_010328260.1, from coordinate 3,390 downwards.
CCGTGAGTAACCCCACAGTGGTCCTGTCCTCATCCCTGTGCCCAGTGTCACCCAGGCAGGTGCCCTGTGGCCATTCCTGAGGACACCCCTGTCCCCATCCCTGTCTTTTGTCCCCACAGGATTCCTGTCCCCGGTGTCATCCAGGAAAATGCCCTGTCCCCATCCCTGTCCCCACTGGGGCCCTGTCCCCACCCCTCTGCTCATGCTCCCGGCCAAGAGGTACCTTTACTACCAGCAATAAAAAGGCATTTTAGCTAGTGTGCACTTCTGCTGCCTTATTTCTGGTACTTGCTGTGGAGAATCAGGCTCGTTAGTACTGAATCCTGAGTTACCATAAATCAGAAGGGAGGGAGTCTGCTTTGAGCAAGGGACTCACTTGTCTTGTTAAAGACAGACTTGAAAAGGAGTATCTTGTCTAGGTCTGCCTGGAGCCAGTATCTTGCTTCAAGGACAGACTTGAGCAACATGCTCATCATCAACAGATGTGATGGTTTAAGATCTAACACCCACAGTAACTGAGTGATAACTGGGATGAGACTGAGGCCACACAGCCAGATACTGCTACGGTAAAGCAGGGAAGACCACCATGCCTTTGTACTGAATGCTTCCCTCTGCCCCCCTTTTCTTTGATCAACAACACAACAAGCCTTGTTAACACCAATCAGTATATGATAACTGACTTAGTTCCACCTCACCGAGACTATAAACTTGGCATTTAGAATCCCCTATTTTGAGGACAAGAACCCCAACTACTGGATGGGTTGACCAACCCAGACCTCTCTCTCCTCCCCAGGCAGGGACACCTCTTTGGTAAGATTTGCACCTCTGACTACATCGGAAGTTACCTGGGAAAATATTGTTAACTAAAGCACTTAATTACTAACTCAACTTCAGTTTTTGCAGAAAGTATATTTATCACCAGCAATTCTGAATTTCTTGTATCTGTCACCTTAATAAACATTGTACCGGTTTCAAATTTGCAAAACTGCCTCAATGAAACCCCATGAGAGGGCTCTGGCAGTCAAATGTTGACTCTGATAAGTGGCTAACCACATAATCCTTTAGACATAAACTGTTGATCAAGTCTAAGGTTGGATTCAGACGCATCTAGACTCCTCCCTGAGAAGGAGTTTAGAAAGCAAGGAGGTCCATCCTGAAACTTGTGACTCAACTGGAGAGCTTCCCTCAGCCACATATCAGACTGGTACTCTTAATTCAACACTCAAAAGCAGCTGCACAACCCAGGTTGGCCCCTAATCTCACACCTCCTCAACCACCTAAGACATCAAAAACTTGCTCCTGCCCTAATAGCTACACCCACCATTGACATCACAAGCACCTGTACAAGCCAGGTGCCTTCTCCTGCCATATGACATATGCAGGTAAATACGTATATTGGGTCTGGCTGAGATGGAGTTAATTTTCCCCACAGCAGCCCTCAGAGTGCTGTGTTTTGTATCAGTAGCTAGAAAGGTGTTGATAACACACTAGTGTTTTGGCTAGCACAGTATCAACTGTCTAGCAGCATTTCTCCCTCCCCAGTAGGCTGCTGGTGAGGGTGGGAAAGTCTTGGGAGGGAACATAACCAAGACAGCTGACCCAAACTGACTGACTGTGGTTTAACCAGGAGGGGTTGCTGCCCACCCCACCCTCACTGTCCAGCAGTATGAGGAGGAAAAAGTATAAATGAACGGGGCTCACGGGTTGAGACACAAGCAGTTTACTGGGACAGTAAGGGAGAAACAACATCAAAGAACAGAAACAGTGCTAATGAAAGAGCATACAATGTAAGAAAGTGATAAACGAAATGAAAACAAAACAAAACCAGCTTACTTTGGGACCAGCTTGCGAACTACAGTACCCAGCAGCCCCCTCCTCCCGGAGCTTCCCTGTTTAAATACTGAGCATGATGTCACATGGTATGGAATACCGTAGGGTGGTATGGATCACTATCACATGGTATGGAACACCTGGCCTGGCTGCCCAGACCAGCTGCCCCAGCCTCCGCCCTCCCAGCTCCCTGAGAACAATTAACTCTATCCTAACCAAACCCAGGACAGCTGACCAAAGGGATGTTCCAGATCATATGACGTCTGCTCAGCAATAAAAGCAAAGGGAACAGAGGGGGAAGGGGGGGCATTTATTATTTCCATTTGTCCTCTGGGAACCACAATGCGTATGAAGCCCTGCTTCCCAGGAAGTGGCCAGACATCGCCTGCTGATGGGAAGTAGAGAATAAATATCTTGTTATTTTGCTTCTGCGCACACAGCTTTGCTTTGCTTCTATTAAACTGCCTTTTGTCTTGAGACACGAGTTTGGGGTTTTTTTTGTTCCATCTTATTTTCTCCCTTCCCCATCCTGCTGAGGAGGGGGGTGATAGAGGGGCTTGGTGGGCACCTGGCACTCAGGAAAGGTCAACCTACCACAATATGACCACACAAACACCTCCACAAACCAGGTGTTCTTTTATTCCCAATCAGATTACTCAGACTACAGTTACCTCAAAAGCACCTTCACAAGCCAGGGGCCTGCTTCTGCCTTACCATCTCATCAGTCACCAGTGACATCACAAGCAGCTGCCAAAGGCAGGTGCATGATCCTGCCCTATCACCTACTCATCCACCTATGACATCATAAGCACCTGCACAACCCAGAGGCCCACTTTTTCACTACCACTTACTTAGGTACCTCTGACCACACAAGCAGTTGCACAACCCAGGGGCCTACTCCAGCCCTATCACCTACTCAGACCCATATGACATCACAAGCACCTACACAAGTCAGGTGCATACTCCTGCCCTATCACCTACTCAGCACTTTTGACATCAGCAGCAGCTGCGCATGTTGAGGTCCTGCTCCACAACTATTGGCTATTCAGCCAACAGTGGCTTTGCAGGAACATAAATAAATGAGGGGCATGCTTCTGTCCTATCACCTCATCAGCCATCACTTGCATCATAAGCATCTCACAAGACAGGTGCATACTCCTGCCCTACTAGTTCTTCAGCCAGCACTGACACCACAAGCACCTGATAAGCCAAGTTTCCCTTCACACCCAGTCAGCTATTTAGACACCAGTGCCATCAGATGTAGCTGTTCAAGCAAGATCCTACTCCTATCCTATATTCTACTCAGCCACCTAGGACATCACAAGCACCTGCACAAACCGGTGGCCTGCTCCTGCTCTCTCAACTACTCAGGCATGTGTAACACCATAAGCAGCTGCACAAGGAAGGTTCCTGCTCCTGGCCTATCACCTGTTTGGGATCATGTGAAATCACAAGCATCTGCACAAATCAGCTGCATGATCCTGCCCTAACACCTACAGAGCCACAAGTGACATCATAAGCACCAATACAAGTGTATTTGGTTTGCGTGGCAAGGTTTTG
>NW_010328259.1:0-651 GCF_000700745.2 Antrostomus carolinensis | reverse complement strand
CTCCTCCCAGCTTTGTGTCATCAGCAAGGAATCAAGGAATCCAGATTCACAAAAAAGGAGCTAGAAATGTTGAGGTGCCCATCAACACCACGTTAATGAGAAGCAGATACTGTAGGGATTTGTCTGCTCAGATTTAGATGGTAACAGTGCTAATTAAATGAGACTACGGGCAACTTGAGTACTCTGCATTCAATCTCCATGTCTGAGTGAAGAAACAGCTGGATGAAAGAACCAATCCTGGTAGAGTTGCCTGGCAAACTTCTGCAGTTGGTACTTCACAAGGGAGATGTGCACATCCCTCATTGTTTGTGCTGTGCACTTTCATCTGGCTAACTAAAGAGCTGACTCATCACAGGATCTAACGTACCCACAGACCCAAAACATCAGTTGTCTATAACCTGCTGCTGCAGCAAAGATTTTTCTCTACCAATATTTTTGAGAGCATTACTTATTACATCTGGAGAGTGACATTTTAACAGGAAAAGAGAATCAGTGGGGGGGAAAAAAAAAGCTAGTTCTAGAGGTCAAGAACAGTTAACAGAATTAATTCTATAGTTTGGGACAACAGCTTCTCACAAGAAGAGCATTCGGTGTTTCTTGTTCTTTATATAAGTAAAATTGAGTTATTAACCTACATCCCTGCATGCAGAA
>NW_010328258.1:1387-5260 GCF_000700745.2 Antrostomus carolinensis | reverse complement strand
GTGAGCACACGTTGCCGGCTTATGTTGAGCTTCTCAACCACCAGTGAGAAGAGAATGAGGAAAATAAGATATTCCAGTAGCAAAACTTTTACTTGCACAATGGTTAGTAGTTTAAAAGCTTTTAAACAAGAAATATTAGCATAAGAAGGTTCACTAGAAAGAGTTCTGAGTGAACACCTGCCACATAAACCATCTGCTCCAGTTTGCAGAGGTAAGAATTCAGCTGTGACAGTTGTAAGCATCACTGCAGAGCGTGAGGCACTGGCAAAAGCAGCCACACCTCCTCCAAACAGAGAGGCCACGCCATTTTGGTTAATTAATATTAATTAGACAGTCCCTTTCAACCAAAGGACTTTACAGAGTTGAGCATGATACGCTGTCCAAGGGGGGTGGCCAGCAAATTGCCTGGAGCTCACAGCACCCTGAGCACCAAAGTGAAAACACAAGATCCCACCACCACAGTGGGTGCTGATACACAACCTCCACCCATCTGTGTCCAGCTCCTGCCCCGGGGAGCGCTTAAGAGGCAGATCCCTCGTGGCCAGACTTGTCTCACTGCCTTGGTTCAAGGAGATGAAGGGTTATCTTGGCATCTCCAACAGTGAGAGCTCCCACTGAGCGCTCACCTGGACAGTCTTCATCGTGCGTCCTTCTTGCGAGAGAAGTAAAAATCTATCCCTCTGTCTTTGTGCTGCATTGGCACGTGGGCAGGTCCTCTCCTGCCCCTGGGATGGGGACTTCTTCCCTGCTGCAAATCAAGAGATGAGCAGTGAGATATTTACTGCTGCTGAAGAGGGAAAGTGATCACGAGCAGTATGAGAAATTTATTAATCAGAAAAATGTGCACTTGACACTTCTACCCCCAAATCTGCAAAAAGGAGGGGAAGCCCGACAGGTACAGCTCTAGGCTTGGACTTAGGAAACCACAGCTTCCCTAAGATTGATCTTGTATTTTCAAAGGTTTAGGGAGGGCTGAAGGGAAGAAGTTCTTCTCCAGGCCACAAGAACATTGGTCCAACAGTCCTTCCCAGGAGTATTTTAATTTCACAAGCACAGTGTGGCAGTGCAGGCCCACAGAGCTCCAGATCAGCTGGGAAATTGATCAAAATGGAACTCCTGCTTAATGGAAGAGCTTTTTTGGGTTCAAGCTTCATCACTGCCTCAAAACTAGTGTCTCACTGAGATGTTCCTTCACAAAGTCCTTTCTCTGACCTCAGATACACTCTTAAACAGAGGGGTAACAATCCAGGCCCTTCAGCAGCATGGCTGGAAGCAGAAGGCTCGATTCCTTTGCCATGAGTGGAAAAAAAAATTATCCTTTGCCAGATTCCTTTGCCATGAGTGGAAAATTTTGCTTTCGCAAAATTTTCCACTCATGGCAAAGGAATCTGGCTTGAGAAATTTGGTGCTGCACCTTGGGATTAAAACCCAAAATGGAGATGTGCTTCATTCTTCACTGAACGTAGTGTGACAGCTGGATTTGAGCCTCCACAAAGTATCCTTAGTCAGGAGGAGGCAGGGAGGATGCGTGGGGGCAAGACCAAATGCTGAAAACCCCTTGAAATACACAACTGTTGGTTACAGCCATTTCCTTCTTCCCTTCCAGCTCCACCACCGCTGAGGCCACCCAGACCTACACACCACTCTCCTTTCATACCCATCTTCTCCAAGAACAGCAGCCCACTCAGCAGATGCAACTCTCGACATGTCACAGGAGCCACATCTTAATCTGTCCCCATCCTAAAGGGCAGATACACCCAAAAAACAGGGTAAGGGCCAGTCCCTGTGTTTACTGGTCTTGCTGACTCCAGTTTGGATGCACTCAAGGATGGTAGGAGTTCCACCTCATGAACAGAGTGGAAACTGAGCATCAACCTTGGCTCCCTTTCTCTGTCTGCATTGAGGGGTGGATCAGAGGGGTGGATCAGAGGGCTGGAGCAGCTCTGCTGTGAGGACAGGCTGAGAGAGTTGGGGCTGTTCAGCCTGGAAAAGAGAAGGCTCTGGGGAGACCTTCTAGCAGCCTTCCAGTACCTGAAGGGGCTCCAGGAAGGCTGGGGAGGGACTTTGTGGTAAGGTAACGATAGGATGAGGGGTGATAGCTTTAAACTGGAAGAGGGGAGGTTGAGATGAGATCTGAGGAAGAAATTCTTTCCTGTGAGGGTGGTGAGACACTGGAACAGGTTGCCCAGAGAAGCTGTGGCTGCTCCTCCCTGGAAGTGTTGAAGGCCAGGCTGGATGAGGCTTTGAGCAACCTGGTCTAGTGGAAGGTGTCCCTGCTGATGGCAGGGGGGTTGGAACTGGATGATCTTGAAGGTCCCTTCCAACCCTAACCATTCTGTGATTCTATACACCAGTGGAGGCCTTCAGAGATAGTATCCAGAAGGAAAAACCCTGAGTAAGAAGAGCTGCCTATAAAATAGTGAACAGAACACGCATGGGCTCATTCTTCAGCCCTAAAGCCAACTGGCCTGGCACAGTTTCTGTCCATATGATGTAGGGTGGCTTTGTCAAGATTGTATTTTGTGCCAGTCCTTTAGCATATGGTACCCTCAGATGGTTCTTGGACAGAAACACCTTCTGGAAGGTGCTTGTTGGCCCCGTGCTGGGGAATACACAATGATTAACCACCTGGATGACAGGAGGTCGGTACCTGGGCTTGTGCCTCAGACCTGTTCAGTTTAGTAGGACAGACACAGCTCAGTAACCCAGCTGCACAGAGCTGGATCCCTCTGCTGTCAGGTAACACCACTTTGTATTACAGTGATTTTTTTTTCCCTTAATTCCTGAGGAAGACGAGCAGAATTCCCAGCCACTCCTCCAGCAGCTGCCTGGAGCCCTCCCACCCCATCCCAACCTGCCCACTACTCACGGGCCTCTGGTTGATGTGTCGGCTCCACTCTGGGGCTGTCACAACTGGCTGTGGGTAGGTCTCACCTAGAGTTACTCCTGCCTGGGAGAGAGCAGCTCTGCTCAGTGCCCAAGGGGTGTGGATATCTGCTCCCTTTATGTCCTGTAGTTCTGGGACCCACAGCCGGACGTAATCCCCCTGCAAACAGAACCAACAGGACAAGATCCATTCAGTAACGATCTGCAAGTGATTCCCAGCAAGGGTCTTTCTTAACATCACGTTGGGGTTGAGGGGACATTTTTGGTAGTGGAGGGAGGGGCTACATAGATGGCTCCTGTGAGAACCTTCATGAAGATCCCTTGCCTCCAAGGCAGACCTGCCTCCAACCCAGGCTGGGCCAATTAGCAATAGAAAAAGGCCTCTTCAAATCAATATTTATGAGGGGAAGGACTGTTTTGAAAAGAGGAAGGTGGAGAGAACCTGGAGGAGAGGCCATTGACCTGAACAAATGACCACCAGCAGCTTAAACAGAGAGAGCATCATGGCCAGGAGGAAGGAGGAGGAGAGGGAGGACAGAGAACCTCAGACACCCAGTTCAGCATGGAGTAGAAGGTAACTGAGGTCCGTGCAGCCTATGGAAGTTCAACAGTGGAGCAGACACCTACGTGTAGGCCATGGAGGACTCCACGCTGGAGCAGAAAGGGAGCCTGAGGGCAGGTGTGACTTTGAGTGCTTGTTTGATGAGCAAGGAGACGCCCCAGAGTTGGGGGAAAGGGTGGGAAACAGACCCCCAGATCTGGGGATGAGGACGTGCGCTGGACCAGAGGCCCATCTGCAGCCTGTGGATGTCCCCATGTCAGAGCCAGGAGCTGACCCCAAAGAGGTCCGTGACTCCATGGGAAGCTCGTGTTGGAACATCTTGTTCCTGGACTTTCATGCTGGAAAGAGCAGAAGAGGTGAACTGACTGAACCCCCATTCCCTGTCCCCTGTGCTGCTGGTGGGAGGAAGGTAGAGACATCGGGAG